>NW_028280931.1:1072500-1150000 GCF_059751285.1 Brachycentrus maculatus | reverse complement strand
GCTATATCAATGAATTTCCAGACTTCATATTCCCTTAAAATAACAGCGTTATTTTTCCTGAGATACCTATAATATCTTGCAAATAATAATCCATCAAGGCTTAAATACATGTGTGTATAAAGATTTGGATACACTGAAATTTAAATACATTCGCGGTGATTTTTCGAGATTTCCAAAATGCATTCCATTCTTGCTCCCTGGATTTTTATCTGAGAAATCAGACAAAAATGCAATAAAAATATATAAATAAAACCGATTTACATTCCCGGGCGATAATGAGTGCTCGAATCATTCCACGTCAAAACTCTGTTTTTCTCACATTACGTCAGGCGAACTCGACGGAACAATAAATTACTAGCGACGTGACTGACAGATCGTCGGACTTTTCAATCCGGTCATTGTTCAAATGACCGGACAACATGTTAAGGGGTTACGAATGTTAATCGGTTATAAAAGTCACGCGTATAAGTGGGATTGGCACATTGTTGTGCGGGTCGTTCGTTTGTAATACGGGCGCATACCTTTAGTTTTCACGCCTGACGAGCGTTACAGTGCCACCGCTTCTGGGGGTAGTCAATTAATGAAAATACCGAAGCTTTTGTTCCGCTGGCATTGTTGTAAATTCAATATGTTTATCGAATAATAAACACATCAAGTGCTACCCAAACACGGTTAATGTGGTTTGAAAATTCATACGTTGAAACGGACAAATAAAATAAAAATAACAGGTATGTAGGCAGTACATCTAAAAAAAATGAAAAATCATGTTCAGTTTTGAAAAATTAATTAAAAAATCATAGTGAAGGAATAAAAAATATATGCAAGTTTGGGTATTTAAAGGGCTAATGACGTGTCATAGGCTGGTTAAGAGACGCCTTTACACACGTGTTAGATTCACCTATCTTCCCACGATTGACAACCACAATATCCAAATTTTTGTAACCCCTACATATATGATCAACCTAATGACACAGTACATATGAGTTCACAACAGCAATCTATGTTAGTTTCAGAAAGCTTTTATTTAGCAGAGACCCTTTATTTTTATTTTTTTCAATATTCTTTTTCATCTATGACGAGATGTCCAAAAATTCAATAATAACCCCATGTTTACGAAGTAGAGAAAACCCAGATTTGTGAACAAGTATTTGGACACACTCAAAATGTTTACAGTAAAAAATATTCAAATAACAATATTTTACATTTCGGAGGGCATAACGTTCAAGCGATAAATTAAAAACACAATACATATTGGTATTCTAGAGAAAAAAATATATAAAAAGGATTCGGTTTACATAATAAGTAAAATAATCCGAATATAAATAAACTACTAGTTTCATGTATGCAATCGGTCAGTGCAACATATTAAATAATATTATGAGGCGTATTTTCGGACCGTCGACTTTATTCTTAGTTGCAAACATCTTAATCATCCGAACTAATGTTAACAAATTGAGCTTTTCCAGCCGCGAACATAAAATAAATTTCAATAATGATTGAACTGGCACAACGCCAGACGAGCGTTGGCAATGCCACGGGCACTGGGATCTACATATCTTAAAGAGTTACCATTGTACGCAGGTGAGATGTAGTTTTAGGCACTGTATATCGATTCTTCAATAAATCATTATTATTAATAAATCAGTTATTATACAGACCTGAATGATGGAAGTTTAACTTCTGAAACATGTAGTCTATAATAATACTCAAGTGGTAAAAAACGAAGTGTTTTCTTTAATCATTTCAATAAATCACATGGCGCATGAGAACAAAATGGTTAGCAAACACGGACCTAACTAACTAACTAACCATCCCGCCGCTTCCCCGCAGGGGTAGGCAGAGAGAATAGAACGCCACACCACTCTGTCCTTGCAAACATTCTTCGCCTCTCCCACGTTCATGCATCTCCTCATACATACCCACCGATTGTTACGACTCCTAACCTGACCACTTTCAAGTATTTGGCATACCTGATCGTGCCATGTTTTTCTCGGTGTTCCTCTGCTCCTTTTTCCAATTACAGTCGCCTCAAACACGGACCTTACTCGCTATAGTAAAATTCAGTTAGCATCCGGCAGCGCTGACAGCTGGACGTCAGTTCACGCCCATTTTATTTAGTTTTTTTTTTAGTAAATTGAAAAATATAAAAATATTTTTAACCCCTTTTCCTTTAAACAACTCTTTTCTTTTCAAAACCATATATTTATGTTGATAGAAAAACTTATTTTTTCAACATAAAAACGGTGTTTTAAGAAGAAAAAAATTAAGTCAAATATTTCCTGGGTTTAAAGAACGAAACATTGAGTTGCGATTTATCGCATACGGAGCTTTAAGAATTTTTTGACCGATAAACATTTTTTTGACCATGTAAATGTAGAAAGAAAGTGGGAGAGGATTTAAAAATTACATCGAATATTATTAGGGCATAGAAATACTAATTATTAATACGTGCTTTTACATTTTTTAAAGGTATTTTCTATTGCCCGCCAGACAGTAAACAAAGCACCTACCCACCAACGGACGGCGAATGGTGACGTCACCGGCCTCGAGTGACGCCGGACATTTCCGACCTGCCCGAACCGAAACGAAATGGAAAATGTATTTTCACGAAAATATATTATTTATTTTCCGATGTTGCCGCCGCCAGTAGCGCCGAGGCGCTAAAACAGCGTCGCCGTTGGACCCGTGACAGTTTAATCGGTATTCTAATGCCGAGCGGACGAATGGCGTGATTAATGATGCCATGAATTGTGACAAAAATTAAGTGTTTGGTTACGCCTGACTAGAATAAATTGTCGAGTAATCAGGTCGTAAATACTTGGCGATATTGAAAAATTAAGGTTACTTGTGAAACAAACTACTGGCTAATATCGTAAAACCGTTATAACGTTATATGCTGATGTTGAAATTAGGAAGGTGTAATGTTAAATTCTAATTACACTGATAGTCAAGGCACATGTATACATGTATTTAAACTCATTAAAGTGGTATATTCAAGTGTTTAATTTTAATAAAATAAACATGTTTTTAAACATTAGGTGGAGACTGACCGGAGCCGTTTGGTCGTAACGTTACACGTTACGATGCGAGCATTCCGTATGGTCTTTACAGCGATCCGAGCGCTCCATCCATAGTTTCGGATGCTCGCCCCGAGCGATGTTACGACGTTACGTTACGACGAAATGCTAGGGTCAGTCTCCTCCTTTAGATTTAGTATGTTAAATACAAATGATAATCAGCGATATAGTGTAAATAAATTAATCATCATTAAAAGTAAACGTCAAAGGTTTGAAACGGTTCAATTACACTAATAATAAACAAGTCAGATAAATTTATACCGTTAAAAATATTTTCAGACGATGAAAATAAATTAAATATATTAAGTGATAAGAAAAACTTTATTATTAAAATCAATAGGTATTTTTGTTAATTAATATATACAATTAAGTAAGATAATATACATACCAAATTTCTGCTACGGAAATCTCTTGAATCATCGTGTGAATTGCTATACGGATAAAAGAATCCGTTACCATTTATATAAAAAAGCGATATTATCAAATTGATTTCTCATCACGATGTTAACAAATATGATCGCCAGATAAACATTGTGGCTTCATAAAAAAATGCCACGTCACAATTCCACGAATAACAACTTCCCATTTAAAGGCTGATGCTTTTCGATACTCTTGAAAAGGCACAGTTAACTAGAAAACCGGCATGAGGATAATGTGAATTCAGCGGCGATATTCCTCAGTTAAAGTTCACTAGAGATTAAACAAGCCGAGGCGAGTGGATACACGCAACTCGTCCCGAGGCAGAAATAACTACCAGGAGACCAAATAGACGAGTCGGTAGCCGGAAGATTACAGTCCGCCGGCCGTACACTGTACCTACACGACTTATGATATTGTTTGACAGTGGTGACGGGGCGGGAAATTGATCTACATTCTTTGCCTCGGTGACAAATGACCACTTCATGTTGTGCTCCATAATACAATGGAGGCCGGCTAACCTTAGAGAATACTTATGTACCTACCTGTTATAATATTCTGACAGAATTTCAAAAAAATTCTGAAACCGAGTGATTAAGTGTAAATACACGAGTATATTTAAAAAACCGGTCAAATAAATTATCTGGTCAAATTATAAGCTTAATAATAAAAATGAAAATGGTATTTTCTGGCGTTTCTCATGTGTGTGATTATAATCCGGGATTCGGATCTCACATACTAATATAAGAGTTTCTGCTTAATAAAAAGCTTCTTTACATCTCACCGATAGATGTCTCTAGTGAAGTTTTAGTGATTCATGAATAAGGTTTCTAAATTGGTTCATATATACAGAACTTCCAAGAATTTGAGTAGTGTGGTTGTCAATAATGGGTAGAATTGGTGAATGTTACACGTGTGTAAAGTGATCACTCAAACCAGCCTATGACGGTCGTAAGCCCCGTAAATGCCCAGACTTCCATATTCTTCTTCATCTTTGATGAGATGTCAAAAAATAATATTTAAAAAACCGATTGCACAAACACACACATTATACCGCATGTAATTAAAACATAATTTTACAGCATATTTATTGATATAAGTAGGTACATATTAACCAACTAAAATATATACATATTTATAAAAATATATATATATATATTTTGGGGTAAATTCATAACAACAATTTAGGCAGCAATCAAACTATTTATTCAACCAATAGAGCCACATAAAAATTTCTTGATCTTTTTTTCTAATGCTCCTAACCTTCACCATAAAGATGAAATTTATGTAGTGTAATAATGATATTTAATTCCTTTTTTATTGCACATGTAAACGGCGGGTTAAAACGAAATGATTCTATTAAATTATATTCATTAAAAAGTGTGCATAAATCTACCTAAATTATTATTTTTAATTTCATGAATTGTTTCGTTAAATATGTAACAAGTTTTATTATTCGTTTAATATTCCAAATAATGAAGCGTTAGTAGACGTATTGCGAAAACCTTTCCGAGAAAAACAAATTGAAGAGAAATTCTTGAGCATAATAAATTAAGTATATAAAGGTCTCCCGCCGGGGTTGACTCCTTACTCCTTAGTAATTGTACCAATACACATAAGCAGTACCGAAAGAGAACTTGCACTTATACTTTAATGCCAAAGTATACTCGCGTTCAAAGGTAAAACAAGACAAGTATTTTTATTACGGCATTCAACAAGAGAACACGATTAACTGAGATATGTATGTGTTTTAATACATTTCAAAACACGAACAAATTTCAAATAATACAAGCTGCACAGAGACACGCGGTATTCATGTCAAATCCTTATCCTCATATATTATTTTCTTGCCCAATGCTGAATACCATTGAATAGTTTATATTTATAAATTTCCTGATTATTATTATGGTCCCGTAACCCGTAAACCGTATATGGCGTAAATGGCTATGAATATACATAATTAAAAAAAAATTTCCTAAAACTCCCTTGTTTGAGGCAAGGCAAGTTAATTGATGAATACAGGATGTAAAAAATATATTTTAGAACCAGTCTGATGATGTCGGTAACGACGAAACCCGGTCGCTGGTCAAATAAAAAAGTGGAAAAGCTAAAAATATTGGTTTTAATCTAATAATAAATTAAAAATGCAATTCCATCACGAAGTATCAGTGGATAATATAAATCTATATTTTAGAATATTTTTTTTACAGCAATAGTAAATAAATATTTACTTGCCACATAAAATCGTATTTCAATATTGTGTTTAAGTTTGTACATATTATCGCTAAAGAGCTTTGTCGATAAGTCAAAACAGAAACATTTCGATCTTATATTACATATTTCGGTAAGAGCGTATTGTCTATTTATTGCTTTGTTTGACAAGTGTAAACAAATTTATAAATACAAGCGGTCTAGACTCAAGCTTTTATTTATATATACACATTCGAAAGACCGCCGAGGATGAAAAACCTAAAAATTAAATTCAGAATTTTAGGAAGAAAAGAAGTATTCAAAACATGAAAGCAAATTCGATACTCGAAATACGATAATTTATTACATTAATATTAATTTAAAAAAATATATATAATTTAAAAAAATTAAGGCACATATTTTTTTTTTAAATTAATAATAATAAAATAAAACCCTTATCCGCACCCCAATGGTGCATAGGGCACTGCTTCATATGAACACAGTGTTATCTTGATCGTTTACACACGAAGGAAAGGTGATCAGCCCTCCGCTTCAGGTACCAGTCCAGGGTAATATTAAATAAATATTACAGTGAAAAAATCACTTATATTTATTTGACCCCCCTGGGAATCGAACCCGGGACCTCCAGAACGGTAGCCGAGCGTGCTGACCATTACACTACAGAGGCGGACAAAAATACATAGTAAAATTCTTATTAATGTGTATGGATAATTCTAAGTACTAAAATAATGATTTCACGCTAAAAAAAGTGTAGGTATATAGTTTTAAAAAAAATGTAAAACTACAATAAAAAGAAGTAGGTAAATTCGGTAAACACAAAGTTGGTTTTACGTAAAATGGAGTAGTCCAAAACAAGACATGAGCGTAAAAGCTGTTCACAAACACATAATAGTAACATGAAAGTAGCTATTTACCAGGGGCATTACGCCACACAAAGCTCGCGCGGCTGATGGATTCGTTACAAAGTTACTCCGCAATACTCTTAGCGGATTTTATTACAAGCGGAATCTATTCGGAAATCGAAATTGTATTGTGAGAGGAATATTGCGCTACCTAGAAAACGAGCGGAGAAGTCATAGTATGTTACATTTTCAGATGTATACGTTTAGTGACGATTATTTCTAACTAACTAACTAACTAACCATCACGCCGCTTCCCCGCAGGGGTAGGCAGAGAGAATAGAGCGCCACACCACTCTGTCCTTGCAAACATTCTTCGCCTCTTCCACGTTCATGCATCTCCTCATACATACCCGCCGATTGTTACGACTCCTAACCTTACCACTTTCAAGTATTTGGCATACCTGATCGTGCCATGTTTTTCTCGGTCTTCCTCTGCTTCTTTTCCCGCTAACATTCGCCTCATAAATTTGTTTTACCGTTCTTTCCTCACTCATTCGTTCTACATGTCCAAACCATCTCAACACACCTTTCTTAATTTTATCAATAATGCTTATCTCAGCTTTGCATTCCTTCCTTATTTCACTATTCGCACATCTATCATACATCGTTTTGTTACACATTCTTCTGAGAGATCGCATTTCGACTGCATTTAGTCTACTTTCATCCTTCTTTTGCCAACTCCATGTTTCACTTCCATACATTAGAGTTGGAACCAGGACTCCGTTGTGCACTGCCAGTTTAGCTTCCGCTGATAGGTTTTTATTTGCTATAACTGATTTCAGTGCACCATTCACTTTGTTCCCAGCATTCACTCTCACTTTCTATGTCTTTATCAATCTTTCCATCCCTAGAAATCATACTACCCAAATACACGAAATCATCTACCTGATCCAAAATCTCTCCGTTTACCAATATTTCACATTCAGATCCAGAATCGAAATTGTATTGTGAGGAATATTGCGCTACCTAGAAAACGAGCGGGGAAGTCATAGTATGTTACATTTTCAGATATATACGTTTAGTGACGATTATTTCAAATCGTTAATTTGACATATTGAAGGAAAAGAAGACAAAAGAAAAAAATTGAAGCTACAAAAATAATCCCTACAGTTATTTTTGTAGCTTCAACTTGCTATTTGCTTCATTTTATTACTATTAGCTTTAAAAAAACAAGTCATTTTATTCGTACAAAGGAATATTTATAAATCCAAAGCTCGAAAGTTCAATACAGCAGTACAAAAATAAAAACAGTCAAAACCTACAAATATGGATCAAAATTTATAAGTTGTGACTGTTTTTACTTTTATACTATGGTATTTTCGAGCTGTGGGTTTAATAATATTTTTTACGAATAAGATGTGGTTATGTAAACTGAGTAAATTGTAAAGTTTGAATAAGTAACATTGAATGCGCCTTTGAGGTTGTATTTTACGAAAATGCGCTATTTAAACTATCCAAATATTAATATTATTATGTTTGATAATAAGACAAATGTTTTATTGCATGACAAGGGTTTGAAAATACTATTTCAAAGATTAACCGTCACAATTGAAATAATTTGACGTGCTGTATGGTTATTATGATCAAAGACAAGTTTTTGAGAGGGCCATATTTCCAATAGTTTTGTTTTATTACCAGAAGATGCGAAGTAGACATTAGTGCCCGGAGGCGGACGCTGCATTGTGTGCGGAGTGTGGTACTTCCCCAGAGGAGAGGAGGAGGGGAGGAGGGAGAAGGAACAGCGGAACAAAACACTAGGAGAACAGAACAGTCGCGGGGGACGCGGACGGGCGGAAATGGGAAAATAAAGGAAGTGAGCCGAGTTCAGAGAGACTCGGGGCTCGGAGACAGTACTCTAGCTCTAGGACTAATGGCCCGGGGATGGAACAACTACAATAAACACGACACAGCAAACTAAATACGGCTAACCGCTATTCAGACAATTACTAAAGCGTTCTTTGTAAATCATCTTTTTCCTAGCTTTTTGTAACGAAATACTTTACGTGTAATTCTTGTGAATTTGCAAGGTGAATTGTGTGGCTTTCAACATATTAGTCGATTGAAACTAGTATTTTATTTTTAAATTGAGCACACATCGCACAGTTAATCGCATTTCACGCATCATAAGTGTAAATAATCCACAAACAAATACAATATTGTTATACCTCTACACCAAAATCAAATCAAATGGAAAAAAAGTATTATGAGCAAAAGGAGTAAAATTATTAAACATTTTTTTTAAAAATATGATCGAAATGATTTTTTTTAAATATGTACGCTTTTGGTGAAATTACAAGTTCAATAAAAAAGCCCAACGAAATTGAGCCTATTTGAAAACATCCAATTAAATTCAATGTGTACATAAAATGTAATTCAATAGAATTATACACTACAGCAATTTTGCATATCCAATGGTAAAAATTTTAAAGTTCACAATTCATAAGTCGTTATCATATTGTTTCCCTCCTGACTTACTACCGGAACTGACATTTTTACAGGATTTCAGCTGTATTTCGATTATATCAGTGTTCATATGTTCTGTTCACTACATACCCGTATCATTCACTAAGTAATAGGTATCTAGTATTCAAGGTAGAGTTATATCTAAGATTTTTATTGAAATAAAAAACTCTTAATCTAAAAATAACAAATAAAATGAAACTTAAAATAACAAACATAATCAGACGCCCCAACACATAGTTTACATTTCAGATAAAATAATGGTAAAAACGGTAAACCGTATAAAAAACAGTCAGGAGAGCGATAATATTTATGGACGAGGAAAAATAAAGACGATATTGTGCACGTATCGATAGTCCTTCGTTGCTTATGGTAGTAATTAATTTATAAATATTACGGCACGTAAATTAAAAAACTCAATTCACACAAAAGACAATAAACGTTTCCTACCCAACAAACAATAACAAAATCAATGAACGTAATGGCAGAGTAGGTCTACGAATAATAATTTAATCACGCCTAGTTGAAACATAACGGTAAACAAAATTGCTCTTCTGAATGGATTCCTGCGGTAAAAATAAACATTTATGTATTTGAAACTTGCCGACCAGACGGAATGGAAAACTTTGGAAACTTCTTGTATGGAAAGGGGCGCAGAGCGCAGATGTTTTGTGGGAAATTGAGTAAAACAGCTTCGGCTCACTGTGTTAGAACACGCCATATAATATTACACAATTATCGTTATAGGGAGGGATCGCTTTTCCCCTGAGGCGGCAAGTGTAAAAAAGAAAACGTGTTCTAAAAACGAACAAACACATCAATGGTTAGAAAATATATTCATGTATAATAGGGAGATAGCTTTTGAATACACTGGTACACGTATTCACAAATCCAGTTAAAATTTAAACCTTTTAAATAAAAGTCAGTACACAGGAAAAGGGCTTAGGACTACGCCTACCTCTTGAATCCTACCCTCATCAACCGTTGCTCAGTATACTATGTGGTCAAAATTAGTGTAAACGCAGTCTATTTTGACATTTTTAACGACAAGAAGTTGACATTTGGACAGTCTACAATTTTTCGTACTATCTCTGTGGTCGCGTTGATTCAAGAAATGTCAGGTTGACAGTAAGCTTTAGTTGGAATATTATTTACTTATTAGTAAAAAAATCGTTAGACTATCTGATAATGGCAAAACACGCATTACCTTTTTTTTAATGGTTCAAAATTATGGCACAATATAACAAAGTGAAGGCGAGTGACTCGAAAGGGGTGCGTTAAAAAAATCTTACCATTGTTATATAATAGACCGATATGTATTGTCAAATAATTAAAAATGGTAATGAATGCATTTTCAAGGTGAAATAAAGTTATTCTCAAAAAAACGACAAGGTTCTGTTCAACCGTAAGATGTATTGTCGTTTAACAAACGTTCTACTTAGGTGTACTCCCTTATCATCGTCAAAGAGACACTGAATTAACCTGCGATTCATTTTTAAAGCTGGGGGGCATGATAAAACAGTCGCAAATGTGAGCGGTCATTTAGTGAAAAGTGGATGCATAAATAATAGTGTGCCGATGCCTCCATACCATTTAAAATAACATTATTATACGTGGCACTGGTGATAATGAGTTTTTTTCCATGCAAAAAAAACAACCGGGGGGAATTCCGCTGCCGCGCAGCGCAGGTAACAAGGCAGGTAGGATATAGGATAGGAAACGTAAGAATCCCCGATTCCCAACAGAAATTGCTACATCGCGTGCATTCCAAGGTATATTTGTTTGCATTGAGAAATTTTCTCCACTGTTGCGAACTTCTTTTTTAAAAATGCCAACACTTTTCAACTGTTGTGTATTTACTTGAAGTTCATGTTAGCCGATATACAGGAATTTCCGCAGGTAAATCTCTCTACGAAGAAAATGTATTCGTACGAAAATAATACAAACACCGTAAACTAAACCAATATTTGGATAAGCGTTAACAAATAATATAAGGAGAAACATGTTAGTATTTAAATTGTATTCCAGCAACTTAGTATGCTCTCAACATGCACATGTAATATGGTAATTATTACTTACTAACAGCATAAGATTCACATTATGCGAACAAATAAAAAAGTATTTTTATATGTTCATTGGAAAACGGTTTCCCGCTGGAATTATGAAAACGTTTTCAGTTAGCTAATATTGGAACGAACAAGTTTTCCGGTAAACATAACTCTCTAGACAAAGTTTTAAAAGAAAATCAGTTAAAGCTTTTATATCTAAGGGAATAAGTTACATGTAATGCAAATTTGAATAACTTCTCTGGCAGGGAAAGGGAAGCGCGATGGTAGAGCGAGATACCGTCACTTTATACGGAATGTTGAAAGGGGGTAAATGGTAAATACATCACTTAGCTGCTCCCCGTCAGACCTTTGTACATATTTCAGTAACATCAATTTCATATATAATATTATATTTACACGGTTAAACAATAACAACATCTATCCAGAACAAAACGCAGCATTGCATCAAAAATCAATCCCGTATCCTTAATAAAATCCAGGCACTCACAGTGATTTTCAAATACTCTTTGATAATTATTATATGAGGTTTTCTGTTTTTCGAAAAGATTTCAAGGCTAACCGTTGAATTCTGTGGTGTCATAACTAGTTTAATATATTATAATGCATTCTCAAGAATAAGTAAAACAGCATAATAAAATAAATAAACGGATATATCATACGATTACAAATATTTATTGATATTTGAATTGCCTAAAATAATGGTGAGTTTGGGAGGTTTAAAAAAATGCTGTTCTGTATTTTGATGTAAATAACGATAAGTAGTATTACATAAATAAATAAATAAAAAAACCTGTACACTACTACTTTATTTAAATACATTTTTTTAATTAAAAGTGTTAAGGTTGATATATTTTAGCCTTGAACAAAATTATTTTTCGTCAATCAATCGTCGATATTTAAATCAGCTGTCAACGTTATTTGTGTTAATCATTCTCAAATAGGTCCAGTAAAAATTCAGAGAACTTTTTTTTTCAGGTATAAAAAACCGGTACAAATTTTGGCTATTCACTCCCGTAAAACAAGTCAGGTGACAATGATGTCGATGAAAATGAAACCGCAAACACTTTGCGAAGTTATTCCACAATCACAAGCGATATAGAAGTTGAAGCGACAGGCGGGGGAGGGCGGGGGGCGAGCGGGATGAATGAATTCATAATGGAACAAACAGTCTCACGAACAATGAACGGGCGGATTTGTTGAAAAACTTTATCCGGTACCCAGTTTCGGTGGTGCGGTGACAAAGTGTAGCCAATAATCCCGCTATTGTGCGCTCGTCCAAAATATAAACTTCCTTCATCAAACTATCACTGGCTCAGTAGATTATTTACTAACTACTCTCCAGTTGAAAAATCCACAGATTTATTATTTTGTAAAATAAACTATAAAAAGATTTTTTTTAATTAGATTTATCTCAGTCGTTGGAGAAAATGTCATCTAAAAAATAATTGTGCAATCAAATGTGCGACATAAATTCTCTAAAAAGTTTAGTTATTTTTAATGGTTATAAAAAAACATTTAAATGTCAAAAAAATAATTATTATGCAGCTAATGTGATACTTTGCAACTCTCAATTTATAGATACATAAAATAAATAATGAAATCAGAACACACACCACGAGTTCATTAAATAATGATGAAAAAAAATAGTTAATTTGATCAGAAATCAATGTTATTATCTCCGTTTCATTACGTAGCAAAAATAGGATAAAAAATAAAACTTAAAAAAAATCGTTGAATAGAAGAGAATAAATGTAATAATGGTAATTAAAAAAAAACTATAAATAGACAAGCCTTATCCCTGTACTGCTTAAAATTATTGAAGGTGGACCTCTTTCAATCCAAAAACCCAAAATTATAATTCATTCCGGCAATAAAAGTCAAAAGCTTGCTATCATTAGCTAGGAATTTTAAAAACTATTCAATCATTTCCGGGCAAGCAAAAAACCAATAAAGCCAATTCCCGTGAATATTTCAATCGGGTGGTAGCAAGCTGGGAAAGAACTTTTTGTTAGGTAGAAAAAAATACCATTGATTTGTATATTGTTTTTTATTATGTTTTTGAACGTGAAACTGAAACATGTTATTATAGGGTTTTAAAAACATTTATTAAACAAAATAACTTATTCAGCCAATTGCTAAGTGGATACATGAAAATCAAATTGAAAAATATTTTTACTATCAGCGAATGAATGTACAGTATCTACTCAATGAATTAGGGCCACGCAGAATTTCGCGCAATTTCTCAATTCAAACAGGAATAACTCAGAGAAAACCTTGAATAAAACAACATTGAATTTTATTTACACATGAACACTTTATTACGCTTAAATTATGCATATATTTTCATATAAATATAGTTAGTATTTAGTATTTCCACCTTTGGCAGAAATAACTGCCTCAATTCTTTTTGGCATACTTAAAATGCACTGTTTTATCATGTTTTTTGTTTCTTCGTCTTCTGACCAAATTTTTTGAATATTTTTTTTAGACAGTCTACTGTCGGATTTGGAAATGAGTATACCTTATTTTATAACATGCTCCATACGTTTTCTATAGGATTAAGGTCCGGAGAATTTCCAGGCCAGGGGAGCAAAGGCAGATTTTTGTTAGACAAAAATTTTATTATTGATTTAGCCCGGTGGCAAGGTGCCCCATCCTGCATGAAGGTGTATGGACCTTCTGTTGGGTCGAGTGTATGGTAGAAGGGCAATAAAATTCGTTCGAGGACCTGCTTATAGGAATTTTGGTTCATTGTTCCTTCCACGAAAAACAGCGGCCCAGGTAAATTGTTAATAATACATGACCATATCATTGTTGCAGGGGGGTGTTTGATAACTTTTACCACACAGGACTCATTGTAACGTTCCATTGGTGTTCTCCTGACAAATCGACGGCTCTCTGTCACGGCTTCTAACCGGCACTCATCACTAAAGATGACCTGAAAAATAATGAAAATTTAAGTTTAATTCAAATATATAAGTTTATTTACTAAAATGATATGTTGAAAATTCAATTTAAATAAATACCTTTTTCCAATCATCTACCGAGTAATTTCGATGTAGCCTGGACCATTTTAATCGATCCGCTTTCATTCGTGGTGTCAATTTTGGTACTTTTACAGGGCGCCTGCATTTCAGATTTACTTCGTAAAGACGTCGCCTCAGTGTTGATACCGATATATTTATACCCTCTTCTTCCAATTTGATTTTTAATGTTTTTGCTGATGCACTACGGTTTTCTAAGGCACTTTGAACGATTTTTCGATCAGTCCTCGGTGTTGTTTTTCTAATCCTACAACAGTTCTTTCGCCGATTGCTGGTGGCGGGTGACTGATTTTTTATGGATTTTGATATTCTGTCCACTGTTTGACGAGAAACGTTTACTTTTTTTGAAATTTCTCTATTAGATAGTATTTCTAATTTTAGTAGCATTATAACACTAGACTTTTTTTCCTCAGAAATGTCTTTACTTTTTCCCATTTTGTCCTTTTCAAAAAAAACACTTGTGTTTACAAAAAAAAATTATACTTTATGAACTAAAATTAAAAATTAAGTTTTTTTCACAAGACACGATAATTAAATAACCTCTCTGAACAAAACAACAACCAGAACTCAAGAAACTTCACTAATAAATGAGATAGGACTATTTTTCGAACATTCAACTATCTGTCTACCTGTGCTAATTAGGGACCTTTCTCAGAAAAAGGGTTTGAAATTTTGTAAAGGCTTAAATAATCCAGGTATATTTTACATATTATTGAAGGTAATATACATGATATTAGATGTCAATAGAAAACTTAAAGTATTTATGTAAAATAAATATAATAATCCAAAAGATTTCAGAGTATTCTAAAAAATAATGGGTGGCCCTAATTCATTGAGTAGATACTGTATATAGCTCAAATATTTTTATTGAATAATCTGCCCTTGCAAATATCAAGGAACTAACGAAGTGATATGATATCATTGAACAATCTCAAAGGGGGAAGTAATGTAAATAATGCGAATGGATTTGAATACGCTCCCGAGTCGGATGCATTTGTGTATATCAATATTGACGTAAGGTAAATGTTTCACACAATAGAGCCGGGTATGTGTTTAGTGTATATTGTGTACCAGCTGTTTAATTTGTCAATTTAGTATTTAAACAAGCTCGAGTGGTAAGGTATTACGGAAGCCGAGCATTTTATTATCAACAGCGTATTTGACTTTGAATTAAAAATATCACTGCACTAAAAAAATACTTTAAATACAAATTCATTCATTCGTTGGGAGGTAGAATAGTTGCTAAACAGTGAGTAAATATTGTTCTTTATTTATTTATTAAAAATTCATGTACAGAAAAGAAATAAGTACACTGGCGGCTTATCGCTAAAAAGCAATATCTTTCAACCAACCAAAAACAGACTAGTGATATTGGTCAAGCGTTGAAGGAAGGAGGTAGAGGAAAAACCAAGGAATGAAGTTTGATGGAAAGTTAGGATTCTAATGATATATAGTATCAAAAACGTACATTTATCTATATTTTAATTTATTTTTCAAATAATTTAATAAATGGAAGGTATTTTTTTCCCAATATAAGAATTCTAGTTCAAGTGGGGTATAAAATTTAAAAAAATGTTTCACGTGATTTAACGATAAGATAATATTTTGAATGTAGGTACATACTTGCACAAATTCATGCGAAAACATACACACCTTTATTATCTGTTGAAAATTTCACAACTTACGCCGTTATAAATTCACTATTTTCTCAGAGAAATGAACTGTCAATTTAAAAAAAAATATGAGCACATCCATGTAATTTTTTTTATATTAAAATATTTTTACACTCTACAGCATTTTAATTTTATGATTATATTATAGTAAAACTATAAACTATGATATTACTAACTATGAGCGTTGTTACATAATGTTATTTTTATTTTAAATTTAAGTTTTGTTCGGTGCCCAAGTCCATTATCACATTGTCATCTAGCACTGACTATATCTAATATATAATAACTAAACTTTATTTTAAATAAATTCATGTCTGTCAGCATTACTGATGGGGATTACAGCCAGTATTTTCATAAGATTTTTATATTTATTAAAATATACATACATTGAAATCAATTTATAAATCTGTTAATGATTAAAAAATCAATAAAAATGTTATTTATAACAAATGTGTGGCACAAACAAACATAAGATTTTCTGAAATAATTAGTAGTACAAATAGTGAGGATTTATTACACATCTGATACTGGAACGAGTCTCGGCTCATTACAATATTACGTGTAGAGCATAAGAGACTTTATTAATCAAAGCATCGCCTTCGGGTTGAAACGCGTCGGCGGAATGAGCCGGGCGACGGGGACGCTGATGTCTCAGATTTATATCTGCACTGATTAATATAAACGAGAGGGGTTTAATGAATGCAACAAATCAACGACCTACAGTGCGTAGGAATGCCTCGAGTCAGCCGGGCATCCGAGCTCAGTTGGATGGATGCCGTACAAATTGACCGGATCGCCGATCCACCGCGTCGACCGTGCTTCCTTCTTGGCAATGCGTAATGTAATCTAAATTCATAATGCGGACTCGAAAAAAGCTGTTCTTCCACATTATTTACGCTTGATAAAATAATTCAGCCTTTGCAGACTTTGTACGTAACGAGTTTAAGTATTATTTAATTTCAATTAACAGGTATACAAAAGTTCGACGAAGGTTAATAAATGGACGTTATTCAATTAAAAGTTGTAAAGGCAAATTTATCTTAAAGACGACTGCTAATTTCACGATTGACCATTCAAAGTGTTTAATCCAAAGTTGCGGACCGATCGTTGAATGGAAGTTCGCTAAAAGCTTTTCGTTTGAAGAAACGGATTAAAGATGTATCCCCGGGGGTGACCGAAGTACGGGGGTGAGGATATAGACGGAGGAATTCGGGGTAAATTAGAGCAATTACCAAACTTCCGAGTCACTTACATTAAAACTCTCGGCTGGGCATTGTTTTCGCCGGCAGAATTATTTCACGACCCATTTAAGCGAAGGGTAGAGATTAAACGGTAGCTAACAATGGGTGCTCGGAAACCGAATCGAAGATTTCGAGTCGACTTTACCTGCGCGATTCCTGAGAGCAGTCGAACATTGTTACTCGAAAAACTAAAAGAAGAGACCGATTTTTTTTAGGAAATACATAAATAGCGTGATCGTAATAAACGATTGGAAAGTTTTTGAGAGAAGAGAAACTATGATAATAAAATCTGGACGACTCGACTGTCACAAAGTCATAATCCCATTAGGCGAATATGTCACAAATAGTTTTGTAGAGGTAAACGGGCCGTGCAGCGCGTGGGTAGCGGGTAGCGGGTAGAGAGAGCCAGCCAGGCTGGTGGGTGGCCCATAAATATTTGTACAAAGAGCCGCGCCCCCGGGGAGCAGACCCGCCCCGTCCTCCCCTCACAGTTAGGGCAAATGCATGGCGCCGTATATAATGCGTACTCGACATAGTAACGTTCCGATAGCTACACTGCAAGATAGGACTACAAAGACAAGAGTAATTTATCGATTAATAGAAAATGCAGCTTTATAAATATATAATGCTCAGGATAGAGGATAGATGGACGAAAAAAGTGCTTGACCTATGGCCTATAACAAGACGCAGAAGCGTGGATAGGCCCAGACAAGATGATCCGATGACATTAAAAAGTGGTGGGCCTGCACTGGTAGAGAGTCGCGCCTAATGATAACTGTGGAAGTCCAAGAGGGAGGCCTTTGTTGTAGGTATACTGGACACAAGAAGAAGGCTAGTAAGTAATAAAGTAAGCAAGTAATACTCAGAAAAGCAACAATAAATACTTTAATAAATTAATTGCATATAAACATATTTTCCCAAGGACTATGTTGTAACGACAAAACCCTGTTCCCATCAATTGATTGAAAAGTAGTGGTATTTTTCAAAAATAATTATATGTTTCAGTATCTACTAGATATACTATTTGTAACGAAGCTTATAGAAACAAAAATATATACGCGGCAAGGGTTGCAACGTTCGTGTGAATATTCGACGGAATACACGTAAGAGGATTCGTCGAGTTGCGTTATTAAGGTAAAATGGGTTCAGCGGTGCGTAAGCTATAATCAAATCGGGCAGCTGTTGTGACTAACTCGACTGAGTTACACGAATGGATTATACGAAGCCGTGCACTTTATCGAAGATAACTCGTAAAATGAAATATGTAATATCGCATCGTTATACGACACTTATCTTCGTTATAATATATACAAAGATGAGATGAGGTGCATTAAAATCATTTTAAAGGAATTTCATATGTAATAAGAACTTATGCGAGCAGAAGTACGTATAACGTAACATAATACATAAAAGCTCTAGCGTATAAATCTACAAATACTCTGTAATTTTATTCTCAAGCGTCTGCGTGTTATGAAAACTCTTGAACAGTTAGTGAATTTATTTATACCAAAAACTGATGCTTTTGTACTGTGTGAATTTATAAAACGCTTCGCCCAGGACTGGGAAAGCTTGTACTGGAATCACTTTGTATATTGGAATAATACGACGTATACGAGCAATGGAATTGGAAAGATAGAGAAAAAAGTGGATAAACATAGAGAAAAAAGTGGATATACATAGAGAAAAAAGTGGATATACATAGAGAAAAACGTACTGATATTTGTAAACGATTCAATGAAAGTATTATGTTCTTGAACACGCACTGCCATAAATAGAAAGCTTTAAACAAATATTATGGACATATAAATATCCTACCCAATACTCTGTTCTAACACAGATTATAATGTAGCAATAAATTATGCTTACATCGCGTTCATGTCTACGTAATAGTGAACATAACTTGTTACAATGAAAACGTGGCTCATTACTATTGTCGTAACTGGTTACATTATTATAACATGATAATGTAAGCACATATTATCCCCAAGATATAAATAATAACATTTATTATAACAATTGGTAAGTATTACGGATTATTTAGTTCAAAGACAAATCATAATCATTCGTCACCAAGGTATTTAAACAGGATAGCGAATTTGATGTCAATGACTCCATAAAGAAATTGTTAAATCACAAAAACTTATCAAAATCATCAAGATAACTTGATGGATTTCGTATTCCCTAAAACAGGTGGCTACCTGTTTAATAATTCCCCGAGGATTGTCAACATTTAAAGCACAATCTTTAATTAAGTAAAGTAATAGTAAAACTAACTAACTAACTAACCATCACGCCGCTTCTCCGCAGGGGTAGGCAGAGAGAATAGAACGCCACACCACTCTGTCCTTGCAAATATTCTTCGACTCTTCCACGTTCATGCATTTCCTCATACATACCCGACGATTTTTACGACTCCTAACCTGACTACTTTCAAGTATTTGGCATACCTGATCGTGCCCAGTTTTTCTCGGTCTTCCTCTGCTCCTTTTCCAATTATATTCGCCTCATAAATTTGTTTTACCGTTCTTTTCTCACTCATAAAGTAGTAGTAAAAATAACAATACAATTTTAGTAATATAGCAGCGCCCTTAAGGTAATCCCAGTGCTGTAGTGGCTAGAAGTCGGCAACAGGTGCTAAATACACACGTCACAATATTTAAAAAAAATGATATTAGTAACTACACGGCCTTGAAAATTAGAGAAATTTAAATATACCGATCATTTCTCGGCGGAATATTGGCCAATTTGAGAATAAAATTGAAAGATTGTAGTTAAGAGTCAAGTATTTGGAAGACTAACATTTTTATGCAGACGATAATAAACTTGTAATAAAACGCACTCGCCCCAATTCGTATCGCACAATGTGTTTCAGAGCGATTCTCCTCAACACGATGTATGGCCGAGAAAGGTTCAATATACATGATAACATACTTGTTATTTTAAAATAACTAAAATGTAAACACCGATAAGTTTAAATAAAATAAACAATCAACGCTAAATTGCCGTTTAGAAAATGAGTGTAATAAAAAAGCGAACACACCCACTTCCCACTTGTGAGCGATGGCGTGCGCCAGGCAATTAAATACTAACACTATACTATACGCTGTACACATTATCACCGTCGCTATATGTTACCATTCGGTAGTAGGAAATCAAATGATCGGATTGGAGTTTATAAACACCATACATGTAAACAGGTGTTCTCTCCTGTAAACGAGGTCACATTACACGGAGAGTAACACGGCGTTGATAAATAAACATTAATATTAATGCAAATACGGTTATCGCTTGTTTGGAAACGGTTGAGATAATTATTATGACATATCGTACAATGCCACTGAAATGAACGGTGAATAATTTGATAATTAATTTATTTATAAATTATGACGCGCTGTTATCTGCGGAGATAAATTTCAATATGTATCACTGACACAAAAGGCGTTGACATAAGCATTATTCAGGGTTCTGACAGATTACACGTAATAATATTCAAACCAGTTCAAAAATAGATACCGTCACATTATCACTCCGATTTGTCAATGGAAAACAAATAATGTTTGTAATTATATACATATTTTTTAAACCAATGTTGATATCAACGAATTGTTTATTGCAAAAATACTATTTTCAGTAGACTGGAGTCGTAATACAATTCAAACAATTTAATTATTTATTCAATGTGATGTCATCCGTATCAATGACCACGGCCGAAATAAGTATAGTAGTAAATAGTCACGTGTATTGTGTTTTTTCATTGCCCATTCACAATGCGATGTTGAAAGGATGAATGAGTTGAATATTTCGAGTGACAAAAATAAGTTTTCGAAATAGAATATAATAATACCGTCCCAAGACTAAGCGTAAAAATTCTGGCGTCATGCCAGTGGGCGTGAGAAAGGGTATCCCGATCACCTTAGCATTTTCTTCCATCAACATAATATGGAGTACCAATTTCAGTGACAACCACATTTCGGATGAAAAATAGTATTTTATTTATTAATTTGATATGCCGTGTGCTTTTCGCTACGATTAGCGGAAATAAATAAATATACACGAACGCATGTCCAATTAACACTAAAGACGCGCAGACTAATCGGCATTTGGCTAGAGAGCAAAACCAGAAGAGAAAAGGTACCTGTATTTTTTCACATAAAGATATAACATTTTACTGCTCCTTACCGTTATCCACATCAAATGGTGCATAGAGCACTGCTTCAAATTTATGCAATAATAAGTTGATCAATAACTATATGAAGGGAAGGTGATCAATCGTGCGCTTCAGGTACCAGTCGAGGATTATATTAAATAAATATTAGAGTGAAAACACAGATTTTTTTTTTGCCTTTTTTAGAAGCTCGGGAATCAAACCCGGGCCCTTACCGTGATAGCCAAACGCGGTAAGTACTACACTGCAGAGGTGATAACATTATTTTTGTGAAATTATCATGAATTAAAATAAAATAATTACCACTAGCGAAGTCGGGCAGCAAATTTAAAATATGTATAACATATAACTATCAGTGCCTTATCACAAATAACATTATTTAAATAACTTTTTAATAGCTTAAAATATACCAGTGTTAGCATTAAAAATGTCTTATACAAAGAATATCCTTATAATTACTTGCTTAATACGACTGCTTTATTTCATTTAATATAAATCAAAGAATTATTCTTATTTTAACAAATCTCTCCTACATAGAACATTTTCACATTACAAATCTACTTGCAAACTGACCAGCTGGCAAAGTATGAAGCTGTGCCAGTTATGTATGCCGCTATTATCGACCGTTTGAAATAAAATTGTAACATTAATTTTACAATGCAGAAATTAAATGTTCGATTTTCTAGTTTAGTAAAAATTAAATGCATCATATATGTTAAAATACGCGGAGTAAGGCTTAATCGATTACCAAAGGAAGTATAAAGTCAAACACAAATTATAATGCATTATATAAAACGCACATTCATCGTGTTTTCTTACTGGTGAATGAAACGAATGAAACGTACTCATCAAGTTGGAGATAACGTATCTATGACCAAATAAACATAATGGACTTGATTAGCTCAAGGTTCTGCGTTTGACAGAGCGCACAAGTGACTTGACACGTGGCCACACTCGGAGTGTATAATCCACTAGAGTCGCGAGTGGGTGTTGGCTCAGAACGCCACCAGTGCTGTGGGCAGAAGTATCCGCGCACCGCGTGAGAACAAACGTAAATTAAAAATCACTCCTATGCACCTTCGGCGAATATCACCGGATGGGAACGTCGTTGGGTTTTTATTGGAAGGCTTAAGTATTGCGATCGCGACTGCGGATAATATTTTGAACAGTCACCAGGTGGACTTTGAATGAGGAGTTAATTGAACTTCTGAATTTAAAAAAATACTTTAACTTTCAAACGAAAATCGTCTAGTTTTTAGGCATAAGAAAAAGACCAGAGGCTACGTTAGAAGTCTAAAAATAGTCCTAGTTTTAATTACATCTTTCTATTTATATTTCAAATGGTTTTCATTTTATTTTGTAATATTATTTAGTTGTAATTAAAAAATGGCTTAGTATTGCACCCACCGTTTTCAAGCTGGAATAAAGATATTTTTATTACTATTACTTAATAATAATAAAATAATATTTTTAAAGCAAAAACGTGGACAAGATTATTGATTGAAAACTATTAAAAAATCATTGTCTGTAAAAAAAATCAAAATTGATTTGAATATAATTAAGTATACTTATGTATTAAATCGTTATGCTGAAACATATTTTCTCCGTATATTTTTAGTACATTTCGCTCACAGTAACAATTCACACAATGCGTAAATTAAATAAAATTGTGAGTTTTTTTTTAATAACGCTTCTGGTAAGTATAAATAAACTGGTGCATGTATAGTAATAATTGATCAGCTGGTATAAATTATCGGTTGTGTAAATCCAGTTTTGACAGCTGTCAGTAAAATGACACCGCTATTCCGGCAGCAAAAAACCATCAACTCCCCGCTAAGTCGCAATGCTTCGGTATTATGTTGAATTATTTTCATAATTATCTGTGTGTATAATATAATATGTGTATTTAAAAAACAACTTACATTAAACTGGTGTCTAGTTCACGATCAAACTGATGTCAAAAATATTCTTACCTGGAAGGAAAAAAACAATTAATTAACTATTGAAGTACATATGATATCATTTGTTACATTCAAAATGATTTATTTGTATGGATTTATCAGAATATCGTTTTGATTAAACAGTTGTACATATATTCATTTATTCTTCATTTATTTTTACTTTTCACATAAAAAAATTAAAACTTCTGGCGGTTTATTATTTATTATAACAATATATTTTTAATGAAACATAATCGTTAAAAATGTTGTAAATAAGTTGTTATTCATTATATGATAATTCATTAGAATAATAGATATTATTCACAAAAAGTGGGAAGATAACTTGCGTCGGGCAGTGGATCCGTGTTCGTGTCATTTTCATAATTTTCTCGGTTCGAACTACTTGATACCCTTTTTTAAAAATAATGAGGCGCTTAGACTTATATCGTAGTCATACAGGAGAAAGTGACCAAGTGCATTTTTTTACAAAAACGTGATCATTGACTATTTGATATCTTACTAGCTTAATATTGCCCTGAAAAAATCCAAAAGCGATTTTAATCTTGAAATTATAATCCATTGACTTGTTAAAAATGACTAACTGCAGTGATGTTTATTTTCTTGCCAAGCAAAAGTTACTTAAATGCCCCCCTGAACGTTTTGTTAGTTGGTCACTTTCTCCTGTACGACTACGATATTTGTGTATAAAAAATATTTGTGTGTTAAAGGGCTAAATTATTAGTTAATTATTTTTACTTTAAAAATATCTTTGAAAAAATATTTTATAAAACATTTCAAAAGCAAACGTATCAATAAGTGATTCCTAAAGACTTGAGAAATATTTTCCTGATTTATCGTATTCAAATGTTTTTGACAAGCTTTCCTTCAATTGTTGAGATCTGAAGCCTTAAGAAGAAGAAACCGGGATATACATAGTTGAGGACGATATTCATTAATTTAGAATCATTTTCGTACGAAATTTTACCCACCTAATTTTACTCGCCGATAAAACGTTTACATAAACGGTAAATAAGATCAAGTAACATAAATTTCTGCTCGGGACAAAACCAAGATCACTTACTTATAATCTGTTTTGTCGGGGCTTTGTGCAAAATCGGTTTCCCGCCAGATTATCGGGTTCCCAGCGCCGATAGAACAGGGTGTTTCATAAATATCTGCAGGCTAGACGCGGCCGTGGCGGAGCTCAAAGTTCATAACACTGTTTGCGCGTTACAATATAAAACCTGTCGGGCGCGACGAGGGGGCGGGCGGACGGCGTACCCTCGCGGAATTATAGGAATGCCGGCCCGGGCGCAAGGCGGGAGACGAGAAATTTGTGTCATCGAATTACGGCTGTCCAAACTTAAAACACAGTAAGGGACATTTTTTCAATAGTCAGTTTTTTTTTGCATTTTTGGACTAAGTAGAATCTACTTAGTCCAAAAATGCAAAAAAAACGTACTACAAAAAAATGTCCCTTACTGTGTTTTGAGTTTGGACAGCCGATTACTCCTGAATGTAAAGAATTTTGCACCATCTCGATAAATAAAGGATTCATAATGTACACTATCAATTCACTTCAAATCCCCAAAGCACTGATGGTATTATGTATTTATAATAAAATTTATGTTTTGCACTGACATTTCTTGGTGGAACTGCAATTTATATAATAAAATGTCGGATTGTGGTCCCGTGGTTAGTGTCGCGGACCAGTTTCTGGGTTCGAACCCACTTTACCACAATTTTATACCTATTTTTAATGAGCCGCTCAGGCTGACAGAAATAGTATGAAATGGAAGTATTTTTGTGAATAATAAAAACAAAAAAAGTATATAGTTCTGTACAACATAAATTTTATTTGACCAGTGACCGGGTTTTGTTGCCACCAACATCATCAGACTGGAAATTTGTTGTAATGTTTAATATTTTAAATAAAAAAAAGCTAATATTACGGTTTTCAACCCCTGCCTTGTTGTGTATAGAATTTTATCTTGCCTCATACCAGTTTGATGATACACCTCACACCACTGGTCAAAAAAACTATATATTTCGTTATCTTTAACATTATATTAAAATATCCATCACAAACATGCACTGTCGCACTTTAACCTGAAACATCTATAATTCTCCATTTTATATTTTTACTAACAAAGCAAATAATATGTGTTAACAATTATTAAAATAAATAAATAAACAAACAAACAAAGACGTAAGACAGATGAATTGGTAAGAGCCGTGGTGTATAGGCTTTCATAGATCATTTGTAATTGGACATAATATAGCTTTTTCAATATCTTAAGTAGGAAGAGAGGAATGACGTCTAATGTCAGATGTACGAGTATATTTTTAGTTTTTCTTACTTGCTATCGTCTCTCCTGACTAACTATCGTAACTGACATTTTATATAATTTTCTAAGCGTGCACGTGCTTCAATAAGAATAATTTTGAATCATTGATACAGCGCTATTTCCGTAAAATATTGACTCAAAGGCGATTTTCGCAGTAATTACGTAATAACATTATATTTCACAGTTAAACAGGTATCGAATTTATCTGTTTGATAAAATAATAATAAAAAGAAATTCAATGATAAATTTTGCTTTGCTACAATATATCGTGAAAATGGACCATTTAAAAATTACATCACTCAGAGCGCATAGTTTAAAAATAATACGATTATTAAACCAACGGTAAAAAATAGTCTTATGCATTTTTTGTGGGAAGGTAGATACGACAGTTAGTCAGGAGAGCGACGCTAATGACCACTAATGACTACGGCTATATTTCACTTTCAATTTCACGAGCACAAATCAGATGAGATTTAATTTCAAACATCCAAATGCCTCTGTCTACGAGTCAGCGAGGTCACATCGTAATACTACATCTCGAAATGAGAAACATCTAATGAATATTATTTATTAGACACTGCTCATCCCGCGCCTCAATAAACACACGAACACAAGTTACACATAATGAGCGCTACAAACTTTCACAAGCACATTAAATATGTAATCAAAGGGGTAGAGTAGATAAGTTAATACTTTAAACAGTTATAATTAAGTTTTCCAAGATCAATACGAAACGGCGAAACTTGGATCGTACGGTGAGAGAAATTCGCCCGTTTTAATATTTTCGTCATGCCTTAAATATTACCCGAACAAGATTTCCGAGAACCCTTTAAAGAAAAACTATAAAAGCTTCGAGCTCGCTACGGCACCTCTTATCGGAGCCGGTCGTAAATAAGTTGATAAAGAGTAACTTGTATGAATTCTTCCCCCGCTTGTACGTGACTAATGAAATTCTTCACCGTCAACACAGAGAGACTTTAGAGGAGAAAAAAACTGAATTAAATAAGACGTAAAACTATCAATCGACAGTGACTTGCACCGCTTCGAGTCAAAGTAAATAGTCCAACATTTTCTTATTGAAAAATACACTAAATACCTAATCAATTATTTGACGCCTATGTTTATAATTTCATGGTCTAAATGAACATTGAAATTAAATTATTTTGAGTGTGTCCAAATACTTGTTCGCAAATCTGTTTATCTCCAAATTATAGGAGTTATTTTTCATATTATTTTTTGAACACTCATAAAAGATGAAGAAGAATATGGAAGTCTGGGAATTCACGGGGCTGACGACGCTAGTTTAAACCAGCCTATGACGGTCGTCAGCCCCGAAAATGCCCAGACTTCCATATTCTTCTTCATCTTTGATGAGATGTCAAAAAATAACATTGAATTACTTGGTAGAAATATAAGTTAACCTTGTATGTGTGTAATAAAATAGTAATTATAAAAATACAATAAATAATTTAGGATCATAAAGCATAACTACCATATAATACTAGTTCATCAAAAACGTGTAATCAAAATGCAGCATTAAGTATTGTATAAATCAATGGCACGAGAGTTGCACCATTGTTAAGGTTGTATGGGGAATGATGTAACGGTATGCTGATATATACTACAAGAGCTAAATTATGCGATAAAACATTTTATTGATTCTCCCAAGATGCCTAATTTTATCAAGGCGAGTTTATGGGTTAATTTTGTCGAGGGAAAGGTTCGTATTTTACGATTAGTTTTTTTGTTATAGTTTGGTAATTCCCGCAATTCAATTATCTTTATTAAATCATAGTTATATCTGTTATGAGTTATCCAAGTTACGAGGCGAACCTCGACGTAAAAAACTAATGATCCGACATGAAAACTGATCATGAACAATTAAAACGAAGCAAAGTTATCTTCGTTAATACGTAAAAGCTAATCATTTCTTAAATGCTTATTTCAGATTTTTGTTTTTATTATTTTAAATATTGCTAGTTAAAAATTACAGTGGAATTTTTAATGAAATTGAATGAAATGAAAAAAAATTTAATCATATTTTTACGACATTGAAAATAGTTAAAATTCAACGTTTTTTTAACCTTATTTCTATTTCAGTTTTGCAAACAATGCAACATGGTTTTATTAAAATTGTCCATCAACGATTAGTAATAGCTTTTTTATTTATAATATCGCAAAACACGTTCGTTTTTAATATCAATATTGAAATTAGCAATTGAAAGCAGATTTTATTGTTGTTTTAAAATAAATCTCCCACTGTTAATTTATAGAAAACTTTATATTTTTAATTGAATTCATTTGATAAATAAAAAGCTTAACTACATAAATGATTAATCCATTGAAAAGCGATAAAAATTAGAACTGGCGATAATTTTAATGTATAACCGGTTCCGTTTCTAATCCGAACCACTGATATTTGCCGTTGTACAAGGTTATGGACCACCAGCCCTCACTTTTTGTGGACAGGAAGTTAAAAAATTGAAAATCCCCGTACCAATATTAGAATGGGCCCGAATATCGGGTCGTGTCGTGGTCCAAGTATTGTGTATGTATATCGATCTGGCCGTGGGAACTCGTGGCTCGCTGGGGAGGGGGAGGGGAGGGGGGGGATACCGCCGAGTGCATTCACTCCTCCGACAAGATATGGGCCGAGCGTGTAGCAGTCTACCCTGCCCCGGGTTTATTGCCTTCTCGGCTCCTCGGGCTCGCAGCCGGTCCGCACTCCGCGTAACGGGCTTCGCGCCCGAAACGTGCAGGTGATTGATCGGCCGATGGACGTAGCCGTCCTTATCCGAAGATTGGAGTAAGATAGCCCCGGTGACATTTCTTGCGAAGATAAAATCAACTTGATCAGAGATTTTGAATGAATGAAATTTTACAATATTGGCTCTCCGATTTAATGGTTTGCCAATGATATGGTAAACGATTAGGCTGATAATTATCTGGAATAAAGTATTCATTGGAATTGAAATAAATATATATTGATTTAGAATTTTAATTAACTTGGATTAAAATTTCAATTTAAGGGAACAAGAAAATTAAAAATAAATGAATATGGTGTTTACCATATATTCATTCCCGCCAATTGCAAAATAAATCAAGAAAAAATATTTACAATTATCTGGGTGTTTGTGTTGCATTTTTTACATCTACATTCCCTATCCTTACAAACCTACCTGCAAACAAGTCTCTATTCATAAATAAAGAGTCTTTGACGATCATTCCTCAAGTAAAAAACTGCGCTTTGAGGTACTTTTTTTTTTTGTAAAGACGGGTAGATTATGAATTCTTTATTTCACACGATGATTACGAAGGTGAAATGATATAAACACGAAGAACAATAATGCACTTGGAATGTTGAACACCGGAGAAAGATTATAACACGCAATTAAAAATGATTTATGCAGTAAACAAAGTAACACGCCAACTCTTTTGTATTGCATGTCTATGAGATTACCACCGAAACAGTTTTAAGTGCTTGTAGGTATTAAGAGAAGAAGAAAAAAAAACAATAAACCGACAATAAAACTTTACGATAAGAAAAGCAATCAACATAAACATGAGCATTATACACTTTTACTCGGTGTCAATATTTAACTTAAATGGTGATCTAGCTCGGGCGAGACGTTTTATATCAAGATCGAGACAAGAGACGGGTCGCCTGACTGCCGTTAGGAGCTAGCTATCGTCTCCCTTATCCCGGTGAAGCTGGAATGTATGAATGGCGTGTTGCCATCTATAAATTACTATTTATGACGGAACAATAAAAAATAAAACTCTTCTAACTTACGATAAACGTACGCGAGCATTCTCATTCGTATTACGTTTTTCATCTGACGTATCGAGGGATAAATAATTCAATTCACCGGAATGTTTTACGAGGCAGCATGTGTCTTATGGGAGATTGAAAAAAATGTAATGTATTCTTTACGTACTCGCGCGAGATGGAATTCAGTGATTTGTAATATTGATTTACAAGACAAAAGTGGTATTCAGTAGGAGGTGCCGAGCTTTTATAAATGTTAACCCGTAGAAAAAAAAAACAAACATTTTTAGCTTATGTGTCCAAAAAAGGATAAAACGCATTCGACTAGCGCTATTTGCAATGTGGTTTCATTATGCAGGTACAAACGAAATATACATTATTTATGGACATAAAAATATGCCAACCGAGATGGAGATAAATGATTTCAAAAACAAAATAAAACCGCAAATAAAATACAACAGCGCAGAATGACCATCATGCAGTGGCTACAGTGCGTTCAGGGGCCAATAATAAATAACGTCCTACGGTACAAAGGAGGGCTGGGCAGCGGGTAGTCGGGTAGTCGGGTAAGGGTGGAAGCCGACCACAGTCGCAGGCATGATAAATACATCAAAGGCGCGCATCGCCCAGGTGCGATGGGCGTGAAGTGACGGAAGCCCCTGCTTTAGGTGTACGACTACCGATCAGGGCGGTGGCCGATCACTGATACTAAATCAATAACAAATAGGCAAAGGACTAAAATAATAATGTAATAAGATTGCTAACACAATTTTGGACCATTTGCGCCATTTTTGCAAATAGGTCCTCCTGTGCATCGAATTAAAAAAAACTGACTTTTAATGTTCTTTATTTTATTGATTGAGACCGGTTGATCTGTTATGTCTTTAGACGATGGTGCCTTCTGCAAATGGAGGTATCATCGCTACTGTTGAGGCCCAACATACGATAAATCGCAACTTAATTTTCCCTTAATCAAGGTGACATTTGACGTAATTGAATATTTTTCTTAAAACACCGTTTTTGTGTTGAAAAAAAAGTTTTCCCTCGAAATAAAAGTACGGTTTTTAATAGAAAAGAGTCATTGAAAGCTAAGGAGTTTACAAAATAATAAAACTATTTTTGAATATATTTTCTAAAAAAAGAGCGCTGAGAGACATCTAGCCCTCAGCGTGGCCGACCGCGTTCTAATTTGAGCGTTCGAGATCTCGGCCTTAACCTTCCATTTCTAAGCGGTTAAATTATTATTTTTTTATAGTTACCTGTAGCGAAGGACTGATCACCTTTCCTTCATGTGTAAACGATCAAGATAACACTGCGTTAATATGACACAGTGCCCTATGCACCATTGGGGTGCGGATAAGGGTTTTATTATTTTATTATAGTAAAACAATTTGTGAGTAAGTACATTCTTCACCTACATACTGCTGAATGTTCGTGTTTAAATTCAAGTGATTTAAAGATAAAATATACAACATTTCTAGCATTACAGGACGCTATCTGACATTTATGGAAGATAATCAAATGAAAAATATGCAAGATAACAAGCCAAGGTTTGCCCATTGTGTGGAAAATCCTAAAGAAAGGAAACGTCTCATGGAGGAGCTACTCTAAGTAAGAACCGGTTGGCTCGAACCGAGCGAATGAATTTATTCACATTCTCCGTTTATTCCATTATCTTAAGTGCGGAATAGGGCTACACTAAGCTAATTGGAAATATATACTCAAATCTAAGACTGTTATAAATGTTATTGAGATGGCGAAAAAAAATATCCATTTATAATGATCTTAAAATTCGCATGGTGATGACAAAAAAGTATATTGATTGATACGTCAAATACGAGTATATTGATCTCGAAATCCCATTCTTTGAGTGTAATGAATACCCTGGAAGTCCAATATTAGTACAATTTAAGTACAATATTAGTACAATTATAACCAAATCACTAAGCATCACACCGCTTCCCCGCAGGGGTAGGCAGAGAGAATAGATCGCCATACCACTGTCTTTGCAAATATTCTTCGCGTCTTCCACATTCATTCATTCCTCGTACATACCCGTCGATAACAATTATTGTCATAATTTATACAATAGATGAAAGTTTTTGTATCGACAGTTTAACCACATACAGAAAGCTTTGTAATAATAGCATCACAATAAAATACAAAAAAGTTATAATTTATTTTTTATTTGTTTTTTTTTCTCAGGAACTCATCAATTATTTTCTTTATATTAATTTATGAATAATAAGTAAACAATAAATAACTTTCATTATGTTATAACCAGTCCAAAGGATGGAAGAATGAAAAAGATATTCTGAAACCAGCATGAAAAAAAATTTCAGGGTTAAAATAATATTTTGATATAATACCATACTATAAAGAAGATAACGCCTCTATTGTATATATAAAATAAAAATCTAACAACTTTATTTCCGCGCTGCCAATCGACGGATCGCCGACTCCATTCGATTGACGCGCACGAAAGCAAAGCACGCGTCGTATACGGTAGGTATACCCGGTAGTTCTCCGGTGATATACGTGTCGTGTAAATTCAAATTAAATTGTTCGCCTGCCACCGGCAAAGCCCATTTTTAAACGTCGCTAATCCTGCCGGGGTGTCGGCAAACACGTAACGCTCTTTGTTCCCATACGCCGAACGAACTTGTTTACAATTTACTAAAGGGCGCTCCGAGCCGATTGCGTATTTAATCCAATGTGTTCGGATTAATTAAATTCTGGGACATGGCGCTCAGTGGGGTGGATCCGGGACCGGGAATCGGGAATTCGGCAAGATAAACTCTCGAAACCTCATGTCAAAGTCACTGACTACATAAGTTCCGGATTTCTAAACTAACCTTAAATCCAATTGTACAATAATTGGTCGTTGATAAAAACAAATGAGACCGACTGAACAAAAAGTGTTGCAGTATTTTTGGTAGCATTAAATTGATTTATTTATTTATATAAACATACCACATATGTACATAAGTCACATATATATAATATTCCCGATGTGTAATTTCCATTACTCATTTTGGGACATTTATAGGGGTTAACTAGACTGAAAAACACATATATAAAGTATTTTTCAGTTCATTCTATTTGGATCCCTAACTGGGTTCTATTTTAATAATAAGCGAGTTCAAAATTGATCATAAAAATCATAAAACCTATGACGATATCACAGCTATGTAAACGTGGTGAAATTGAAATGAGATAATCACTCAAACACGCCGCATTTACCATAAATAAATATTTTTATTCACGATACTCCTCACTGAATAAATTTTACATGAATGAAACACTGAACGGCATTGGTAATAAAACACAGCATTGCGAGGCATATTTCAAATGCTTTCAACCGTGTTAATACGAGCGTGTGAGTTGTTCAGTAGTTTAACAATACAATGTCTACAGAATGCATAATGCATATGTATTTTTTTTTAAATAGACTTAAGGTCTAACTTGGTATTGAACGCGCACCGATATACAATAGATCTGACAGTTTTTTCCTCCATTTGAAAAGAACTTGGTATATTAAAAAAAATAAACGATACCTTTTCTTCAAAATGCAAAAACAACGATTTCTGCCCTGTAGGAAGTAAAATTAAGTTAAAAATATGCCGCTTTTGCTGGGATATAGTACATTTTCATGGGCATTCCGAAAACATGTACAACTGAAAATTTACGATTTTTGATATATGACGTTGTTGAAAGGAGTGAGCGATATATATTCTCCAATCATGAGGCATATCTATTTCATCGTAAATAATACATAAATTTTAAAAACGTATACTTTCACAAAAAAGTAGAGATATTTGAAAAGTGAATACGTGACATGTTGAATTCTATACAAAGAATGCAACATATTATATATATAAAAAAAGAAAGATGTTTTTGTTGTAAGTTGAAGGATGAATACCTTGATAGGTTGTCTCGCTTTCGTGGTATCGATTTCCCCGCGGGACGAATGCTCGGAGGGAAAGAGAAATCCGATATAATAAAGCCGAGAATGCAGAGGATATGCGACTGCACGCGGGTGTCGAGGGGATATTTCTCGAGTGCAATTATTATGCTTCTTATACACGAGACATACGAGCACGTCCCATATCGAATTATTAAACCCACACCATAGTATCTGTCGAGAAATGCGTATCGCAGTAATCTTATCTTGCACAGCAATTTATGTACGCTAATGTAGTGCCAATAGAATACCCCAAGTTAGGTGGAAAAGAATTATTCTTTTTATCTATATAAATAAAAATGTAAATGTTCGTTTGTTCAAAATCTTAAATCTCCTTAAACTCTTCAACTATAGCTTTGAAATTATTATAATCTATAATTTATAAAAATGTAACAGGTGCGAAGTAAAAAAAAAGTTATTTTCTTCAAAACAGTGTTTTGACCGTAATGGCAGCGCCATCTGTTTAACGTTACAACGGCACACGCAATGCTCAACATTACTCACGGTTGAGCTTCTGTCACGCATTTTCAATGTTTTCGATTGCTCTGATTCATAGAATTTTAACACTTTCACTGCTTCGCAAATATTGCGAAATTATACAACGTGTACTTTCTATTTTCTTTCCTTTCTACTTTACCAGACTGAGCCATAGCGAAGCAAGGCCGGGCACAGCCAGTGCATAATAATACTAACAATTATATATTTATTTATTGATTACCCTCAAAACATTACTTATACATGAAGGCTTTAGCAAAAATAAATATCCATAAATAACATACTTTTTGATCTCACTTTTAGATATGGGAAAACATATAAATATACCCCTAAAATTTATGATTATATTTTAAAATAAAGTCCCTTTTTAATCACAAATGAAGTAGGTATATTAAACAAGAGAATTGTTTTATGTACATTTTTAGTAGGGACATTTTATTTGCATAAAAATGTTAATCTCGCCATATTTATGGGCAATTAAATATGTCAAAAGTTTTCCACAGTGCCCGTGATACGATAACTCTGCAACCATGCAATATTAGCGCAATTAAAAGATTCGCCTTCTGGCGGCTGATATTTACACGCGCACATAATAAAGAACTCATGCGGAATGAAAAAAAAATGAGTCGCAGAAAAGAAAATTGCGATAATTTGGCGGCTTTAGACGTGAAAAGAAAATATAAAAACTTTGTGTTCCTCTTGTACATCGCACAGTGTAGGGGTATTCTTATTCGATAGTTTTAAGGAACGCGGAAATTGACCACATGACTTTCTTAGATATCATGCTTTTCATAGCTAAAAAAAACAACAAAAGGTTGGATTTTTTATTTTTTCAAATCAATCGTTATGGGGAATGTGACGTCAATATCTTCTTCACCCAATCCATGGAAAAATTAAAATTATAGCATCTATTCGCAAATATAAAATACTTAAAGAAAAGGCTGTATAGTATGTCAAAGATGTATTTTTTTGATACACGGTGAAAAATCTTTCAAAAAATATAAATTTGTGGAAAAGCTTTCAATGTACCTTTGTTCAATAATGAAATTAAAATAGCATACCACGGCACTACGGAAAATGTTTAAATAATAAATTTGCATGCGTAGATTTAAAAAAAGAAATTCATTAATTGATCGGCAGTCACTTTGTGGTAAAATCCATCCATTTTTAATTTAAGTTTGACCTAGTAAATACCACTATTTCACTAGAAATAGTGGTATTTACTAAGTAAAACTTAAATAAAAAGAAAATAGATAATATAGCATTGGTCACATGTGAATTTTTTGGGAGCTATTTACAAACAAGATTCCGTTTTTAATGATATTCGATTGTGAGGAATGTAATGAAATGTAATGAATGAAGACAAGTACAAAGAGAAATTACAAAAAGAGAAATTATAAAAAAAGAGAAGTACAAAAGACATTCGTTTGATAATGCCCTAACAAGGCGAAACAATTGTCACAATAGAATTTTTTATGTGTTTTTGTTAATAAAATACAACTTAGTAGACTCAAAAAATCTGTGTTTGATTTAAAATTAATACATAAAACAAAGAGAAATGATTGAAACACCTACTCAAAAATCTATTCTGGTCATACCACCAGGAATATATATCTCAGGTTGAATAAGTTTTTATCGAATATGTAGAAAAGCTAGAGGCGTTCATTTAAAAATCATCATAGTGTTACGTTTTCCTTGTCGAGTATAAATATGTCGGAAGGGATAAATTCTCTCCCTTATACACCATAAGAGCAAAACTGTGTTTCTTTTTTTCAGAAGGCAGCCAAGTGTTTAGCGATTTAAGAAATCTCCATACTGTCAATTTTCACTAAACATTGAAAGCCAAGAAAAGCTTCTGAATAAGTTATGTTCCTAAATAGGTTCCCGATTTGTTATAATACAATACAATTACGTGTACCATAACTTCTGCCATTTATTTGTGTTTAATGAGTTTCTCATTCAAAATAAATTTAATGCTCACAAGCTAACACACTGTTTTCATTGGCACACAATTTATACGAGAAACTGAGAAGTTCGGGGAAAGTACATTAATTTCTGTTCAAACAATCTGCATCGAGTTCCCCTTTCCGCGTATGTCTAGTTTGTAAGCGTGGCACGAGGTCACGGGGAGAGGGTCGGGGGAGGAGGAAAAGGTAATGTGCTTCATCGACATCCAATTTAGATCGGATTACCGAATATGCATAAGGGAATTAGGACAACCTCGGTAATTATGCATAATGTCAATGGAAAACATTATAATAACGAAAAAACAACCAATATATAAGTAACTGTAAAAAACTGATTCGTTACCAAATTGGTAAATATAGGAAACTAAATTTTAGAAGAAAAAAAACCCGACTCTCAAGACTTGTCCAATGGGTTGTACGAGTATATAAGAGGATCTAAGCGTGAAGTTGAACTAAATTGAATCACAAAACGAAACTACCTCCAAGACCCTACACCCGCATTGATTCTCCCGATTTGCATTTTCATTCCGCACAGCAGAGCGCGGCGACAATGTCTCGGGTGATCCGTTCGCCTTATCGGGGATATAAGTTAATCAAACAGAACGTTTATCCGCTTCATCTATCAGTCTCTTGCCGTGAATTAACGAGCCGGCCGAACGTTACTCGATCATTGTTCCAGTCGTAATAAGCAATGAATATTATAGTCTTTAACCAGGCGTCACGGCGCCTGCGCGCGTCCTCCCCGCGGGCTCTACCCTCAGTGGCCGAGTAAAGAGTGGCAGAGTGAGGTCGAGTGCGAGTGCGGAGTGAGGCAGAGTCCCGCCGTGAATACAGATAGCCGAGTTACTTAACCAATTAAGTCCGACGTCTGGAAGGGTGGGCGGAGGGCGGGAGGAGGGGGGGGGGGCTCGGCGGCGCCTTCCTTCGGTTCATAATGGAAGATGGAAAACGTTCATTAATACTTTAAAAGTTACCGTGCCCGATGAAATTCACAAACATCGTTACAAGGCAAATTGATTAAGGGAGGAAGAACAAAGTTCAAAATGTAACACTTATTTAATAATATTAGTATTGATGAAGTAACGAACCTTGAACTGGAGTTAAATAAAGCTATCCATAATCTGCATCTAAGCTTTCGATTGAAGCGACGACTCTTATATCTTATTAGTAAAAATAAAAAAATAAAAAAAATAAACGTGGATGTGATTGATTGTCAACATTGCAAGACATTTTTAAAAAAATCTAAGATTACGATGCAAGTAAAATTCGGCTAGAAATATGGATGAACGTTCTCAGGTACACGTTACAAGTTACAGGGAACACAATAGTTTATTGAAGCTATTTGAAGAATGCCACACACGAGGCGCGCAATAAAGCGATCAACTTTCCATTGTACACGAGCGGTCCACGGAATAATTATTATAACATAACGTCGTGTTTCCAACATTTGTGCGGGGGGGGACCGGGGACTAGTTCGGGCGGCAAGACAAGTAGCCGACTAGCGACCAGCGATCGGTCGAAGCGGGCGGACCGACATCGGCGTAGAAATAGAAACTAACTGCCGGGGAACACGACCAACGGACCAGCTAACGTTGTACGGGCACTATTCTACAGCCAGTACTGGTATCAAATTATACAATCACATGTATCAAATTAATACTCACGGGAGCGGGTTGGAATTGTTGTAATCATTCGTACATAATCCCGAGTTAGCGCTTTCGCATACTAATTCGGGAAAGGCAAACAATACAAACTTTGTCAACTGATTTGCCCGAGGTACTCTGTGTATTATAACATAACTCATCGATGCAATTTGCTGCAGGCTGTTTCAAATTGCATGACTAGTAATTACATATGTAGGTACATACTTCATTTGCCGTTGGTAAGAGTCTATAACTAATGTTGAAAAAAATGATATGTGGCAAGTTGACCGATTTTGAAATAAACGAACCTATTAAGAAAAAAATGTTTTTGTTTTTTGTAGTAATGAGTTTTTTCCATGATCCTTTTTTTTCTTTAAATTTACGTTGTTATTCCTTCAATGTTATAATACTATGGACTTTATCGTATTTCCCATTTAATTTAACTTTTTGAATGTATTTTGTATTGGCTTTCGATAAGGAGTATTTTGTATATTCTAGGAAATAAATTTAAATAGATTTTCCATCATAAATAAAACTGCAAAAAAAAACCCTCTGAAAAATACTTCCATACAAATTTTTAAAAAGAGTTGCATTTATGTTGAATTTGATTAAAAGTACACTATATAAAACGAGGAAAATGATGGCTATAAACCAAAATTTATTTAGTTTGTTTTCGTTACCTACTGACTTTTTACAATAATTTTTTATCTTTTCCTAATGTGACCTTCTCAAACCATTATTTTAAAAAGAACCTGGAAGTAAAATAATAATAATAACTAGCTAACTAACTAACGAACCATCACGTCGCAGGGGTAGGCAGACAGAATAGAACGCCACACCACCCAGTATTTGCAAACATTCGCCTCTTCCACATTCATGCATCTCCTTATTTATACATACCCGCCAATTATTTCGACTCCTGACCCGGCCGCTTTCAAGTATTTGACATACCTGATTGTGCCAAGTTTTTCTCGGTCGTCCTCTACATATTTTTCCAACTACATTCGCCTTATAATTTTTTTACCACTCTTACTATATCTTTCTTACTCATACGTTCCACATGTCTAAACCCATAACTAGTAAGTAACAGAAAAAAAAATTACAGTTCTGTTTTGACTCATTCGATTCACGTGGCCAAGCCATCACAAATTTGCATCACAGTGATGGAATATGTATAAAAAAAGACGACGTGCAGTTCATAGACGCGTATTAAGCAGGATGGAGCCGTGCTGCTACTTTCAGTGGTTCGCTCACCCGCTCCGGCTCCTGACACAATAACTAAAAGTAAATTACATTTTAAATTGCAGTCACGGCTCCTCCGCGTCCCCCGAGGCGTTTGCCAGAAAATGACGTCACTCTAGCCGCGGTGAAAATTTCGAAACTTATAGAATTATTATTATCTCAGCTCCAAGAAGCGTGAATATTACATTACTATGGTAGCATGTTACGGCAAATGGGAAAGTAAAGTATTCACGGGTTAAGTATATATTTTTCAAACGCATATAAAAAAGCTCTAAATCTGTAAACCTCAGGAGACTGGTACATATTGGATTACACAAACTTGTACGATTACGGGTATTGAATCCCGGGTGGCCCAGCCATTGCTGCCATATTTCTTGTTTATTTTCTCTGGCATATAGTATTCGTGTCCTTTAACATGAGCTCCTTCGCTTACGTCAGCTTCATCCTATTAAAAATATTTCGCTAATAGATCCAAGAATCTGGAAAGCAGGATTGATCACCTTACACCTCACATAATTAATAATCGTGGTAGGCGCCGATTTGACATACTACCCTATGAACCTTTTTGTGGGGATAGAAAAACCTGTGGTTATAAAATAAGGTTAAAAAAAGCATGTAGATATAGGGATAGTAAGTAAAACATGCGTAACGGATGTAAGTATCTTGTTAATATGAGTAGACATTAATTATGTAGGATGTAAATTATGAATTCTGAACATTAAAAATATGTACCTACGTATAAAGTGAAAAGCAATTTTAACGTTAGCTTATAATATTGCTGGGTGTTATTACAATGGATTTTACATCTTACGAGTCGTTAAATATGTAGAGATACCTATTAGATTTTGAAGTAAAGTTTTTCGATAACGCTTACTTAAAAAAAAGAGTACCAGACCGACTTACTAAAGGAGAAGATGATAAGCGTGGTAGAATACAAGATTTACGGCTGGATTTATAATAATTAACTGAGATATTAGCGAATTGCAAAAACCACTATCAAACACGTTCTCGCTGATGTACTTTCTCATTGTGATCCCCGGCCTCGACTCGTCATACCAGGGTTCTGTGCTGCCAGAGATTGCACTATGGAGTACTATTATGGCAGCCATTACGTGCACCTAAACCGCCGTAACTCGACTAGACTAGACTCCACACTGGAACAGTGGTGCATTTGCATGCCGGGCTGCGTATATCTCCGCTTCCCTCCCGCTGGGCTTCCCGTATCGCCGGCACGTAGCGGGTAGATCAAGAGTAGCTACTTGCGGAGCGTGTAAATCAACACTCCACAACACGTCGCCGTGGATTTAAGGAGTCTCGGCTTAGCCTCACGTTATCGAGTGAGGAGTATGAGTTTAAACATTTTATATCTGTCGTAATAAGGCTTTTTTTTCATTTAAAAAAATTGCAGATACTCACCAAGCCACCTTGTGTATCTTGTCGGTGGAGTTCTTTTTACATACGTTTTTATTTTATTTTATTATTTTAAACTTTATTAACATAATACACACAAAAAAAGAAAGATAAAATAAAATAAAAAACTATTTTGCAATTTTTATAAAGTTAACTCTTGATCATTTACCCATTCCTTTATTTTGCCTTTATTCCATAATTTATTTTGACCTCTTATCTCCGTCGGCAACAAATAAAAAATGTTTGGAACGATATATTGAAGTGTTATACTCCCAAATTTATTGTTAATTCTTGGGACTATCAAACCTTCGTTCTGGGTAAATCGTGTATCATGGTTGGTTGGTTATTGGATTATTAGGATATTGATGGTGGTAGAATCATTGTGAAATCGTCCGCCTTCGTAGTGTAATGGTCAGCACGGCTACCGGTCCTGGAGGTCCCGGGTTCGATTCCCAGGAGGAAGTCAAAGAAATAAAAGTGATTTTTTCACTTTTTATATTTAATCAGTTGGACTGGTATCTGAAGCGGAGGGCTGATCACCTTTCCTTCATGTGTAAACGATTAAGATAACACTGCGTTTATATGATGCAGTGCCCTATGCAGCATTGGGGTACGGATAAGGGTTTATTTTATCGCATCTAAAGACGAAACGAGAGATATCGTTGTATTAGATAAATTCATTAATTATAAATAAGTACCTATATTTACGCGAAATAAGTAAGCTCTACAGCTTAATTAGTATGTTACACCGACATAAATCTCATTAAGGGAGAGAAAAAAAGAAAAGCACGACGGGATGGACCGATAATGTTGATGTTTGTGTTGGGTTTTATGTAAGCGCCGGAGCCGGCGGGGGTTTACTTTGGTCAACAACTACGATACAAGGCAGTGTGGAAACGTATTTACCCGCTGCATTATTATTGAGGTCAAGGTGTTAAATTGATATCGTTTATTAAATATATCTACGTATTATAAAGAAATGGATATCAGGTTTTCGACGGACATATTTTCTTATGATCTCGATTTATATAATATATTGTAGTGAAACGATTAAACTACGAAGCCTTAAGGCAGATCAGAGTGCATTAAAAGTCATTTAATGATATGATTATTTTTTACAAACGACAGTAATGGCTACAACATTTACAGAATGAGTTTCATAATTTTTTTTTTTACATTCTTAAATCGTGTAGATTGAAACGTTATCGAGTGAACAAACATTTCAATTATTATTTCACAAAGTTGAGAATGAAGAACAGAATATTAATAACGGACACCGAATTGAGCGAAGAAACAATAAAGCCATTAAAAGTCACAACGAAAACTTGTAGGAAAGCGATAAATCAAATAATAGGATGAGTATAATTCTTAAGCAAGCAACTCAACCCGTCGGCAAGAGAAAAAGGAAACCATTATTGGAAATTAAAGTAGACAAGATCACGAATAAGTATTTGTAAGATTTCATAGCGCAAAACTAAATTACAAATATTTCAATAATAATATTTTCTTGCTATCAAAAAGTATGAATTATCTAAATTGAAGCAGTTGATAATTCATTTACCTACATTAAATTGCGATTATTAATTATGGTTTTAGCTTAAACGTATTACTATATTCGAGTTTAAAGATTTGAATTATCTGTTGATGAGAGAACTCCTCTTCCGAAACTAATTGGTTGATTAAATCATTATCATTATCATATCATTATTATCAAAAGTAATTACGAAACGAAACAAATAGAATGCCGACACATTATTGAGATGGTTCATTTACTTTTAACAGATTCTTTCCCCTATATCATGTCCTTGCGGCACAAAATCAACTGTTTTTTTAACCAATTTATCTAAGTATACAATTAAACAGATTCAAACAAGGAAACATTTTCAAAGCAGAGTTCCAAGTGACAAATGATGAATAATAAACAATAATTTAATACAAATTTAGGATCGATTTTTCTAACAATTGTTAATAATTCCAACTTTTCCTGTTGCCGTCAGCGATATATCATTGAATTAAAAAAATGCAACTTGTATGACTTTTTTTCCGGACTTGATACAAATGCCCTTACTACGTAGTGTGGATAAATAAAATTTTACTTTTGGACTTTTATTAAAAAAGGTTTTTGCATTCAAAAACCAATTTGGGCTTTAACTTAAGTAAAAGCACGTACGATTGCTATGTAATCGCAATTCTTAGGTGAAATATATTATACTAGAATGGTTATTTAGAGAATGCACAATATAATCTGAGAAGGCATTCAAATTACATACATTATCACATTTCACAGTGGGAATCGCGCAATTATTTGTCATACTTGTTAATGTTACAACATCCAAGAAGAGCTGTACGCGCGTGTGAAAAGAAGGTCGGTAATAATAATATACACTTAATAACAAAGCCAAGGATCTCTAAATAAATTATGCTCGTTGTGCATACGAGAAAATGATATAATACAAAGTATAATCTTATACGTCATCTTATTATACAGAAAATAATACAACTGTGGAACTTCATTGACTTCTAATAAGAGGTAAATAACCTTTGCGTGGTTGTTAGGTGAATTAAATTTGCAACCTTTTAGTATCAAAGAGTAGAGTAATTATTTTTTAACGTATTATTATATTTTTAACGGGCCTTTTTACAAAATGTAAAATCCGTCGACAACAAAACCTAAATCATCTCGTAGTATGCTAGTAAAAAGTGCCGGATTTACTTATGTGTTTTAAGTTCTCTGGCTTATCAAATAAAAACTCCACGTAAGTATTTGTAACATATTTATCATCAAATAAAACAATGGTTTTAAGTGTTAAGCATTTCAGGTAAAACAAAAAATAATGAATATATAAAATATTATATAAAGTAAAAACAATATGAAATAATTATATCTCAGAAAAAAGTAACAGCCCGCTCTGGGACTCGAACCCGGGACCTTCGGACGTCGCGTCCGGTGCTCTACCGGTAGACCTTATAATTTTATACTATTGGAATCATTTCCTCAATTAATAATTTGTTCCCTTTATTAGCCTCATTTCCTTGCACAAGAAATATGAGATACTAATTTTAAGTAAGGTAAGGTAAGAGAAATCAATTGTATTTATTACACAGACGGATTCAATTTTCGGAGACACAAAAATTTGTCTTGTAGTAATTTCAGTATGCTAATTAAGAATCTAAAATATTCATTTTCAGAAATTCGCTAATTTAAAGTTTATGATCGATCGACAAGAGGTTTCAGTTCGTTAGAAAAAAAATATATTACTAACAGAGAATTAAAAAGTAAACGGTCACAACACCCAAACATCAACATTGTTTATTTGCACTTCAAACTAAATCAAAATAAAATATAAACATCTAAAATAATTTTATCTGACTTGGAAGATATGATAAGATTGTATTAATAATAAATTAATAAATGTATTGATTCAAATCTAATGCCGATTAGGTACGTATACGTTTAGTCTATAGCACCGATGATCTTAGTTTTGGTATTTTAACAAGTCCCCATCTCCGTTTAAACCTTCAAAGCGAATATCAAATTTATAATAATTATCGCGATACCTCTCGAGGTGGAAAATTACACGATGCCCGCTCGTTAATAAAACGTTTCGTGTCGAGGAGAATCACGTAGAATTCTACCGCAAAACCTCGCCAACTTGCCATCTCAGTCTGTAGTGACACGCCATAAACCACCCCGCGCCATCTCTTCTTTATAATATAAATACGACGAGCTTTAATAGGGCGCTATAAAACCACCCCTACTCCAGCGCGCGCGGCAATGAGAAATTGGCACGCGTGCCTGGGAGCATAATCAAACCAGTTCCTATAAAAGTCGAGAGAAAGGGTACGTAACCGCAGGGCAAAGAATGAATTGTACCGAGCTATGTAAACTGGAAAACCCAGTTGTAAATTTATGTTTATTATGGAGGTAAATAGAGTAAACTTTTTTTTATTAAAATTATGTTTAAAAGTGAATAACAAAAAAAAATCCAGAGAGCGGTTGAAAGCGGACAATTTAATTCACGGATTCACCGCTTGCCATACAAATTTTCATTGCGATAAATTATTCAAACACTTTAGCACGATTCGGAAAGGTTACGGACAACTGCCGTAGACTGCGGGGGATACCATGAAATTTACATTGGGCTGGACGGCGGGACAACTTTTCTTGCTGCCTTTTGTGTGTGCTTAGTTATAAGCACGGAAATTATACCACAGTGAAACCGACGTTACAGCGAGCGGTCCAATTACCTTTTTGCCTTATTTCCACGAAACGGCTCGGCTTACTTAAACCTTAAATGAAAGGATTTACTACCGCGATAAGACGGTTCAACTCATATTTCTGGTAAGCCCTTTGTTTCGTTAAACCCTCGCTAAATTTGCCGAACATATTTTGGTTCGTATTCAAGATTGTGAAATTGCTACCATAGCTGAGAGAGGGCAAACATTGAAAGGTTGCGTGACATCATCAATAAATAGTACAAGAGTTCAAACTAACTATTAAAGTTACATTAACTAATAAATTAATTACCACATATCAAATACCTAGTGGGCAATTATAATTCGAGTTAACGTAAATGACAACAAACTATGGGAAACAACATAACTCGAGAGATATTTTTGTCCTTAATGCAGAGTTCTATTTTTAAGAAATACGAAAAAAGGTATAATGGGATTTCACTTCCGAAATTAGCAGTGTAAATTTAAAAACCAAAAATAACATAACAAAGTTAACAAAATAATGAAAAAAAATATTTTTACTTAACAAAAAAAATTGTTACAAAATGCCCCAAAACGGCCGGCATATGTTTTTAAACTCTGCTTGCATTTTATTTTACAAAAACGTAAAGATTAATTAATTATATACCTACGATGAAATAATTTGACAGAATATTAACTAATTTTATTAAAAAATACGATACAAAGCTTGAAATACATAAAAAAGGTAAATAAAAAAATGCATATGTATATCATATTTTGTATGTAATACACAAATGCGAAAATTTCTATATTCAACGTCCACGGAGCAATCTTTACTACAAGCAAGGAAGTGTACAGGAAGTATGAGATTATCTTAACGCGGTTTAAATAAAACATGCAAGTAGCCCCTGAGAGACATATTAGCCCCAACCTTCCCTTATCCTGTGAAGGCTAATCTCCTTCCCCACTTTAATAATTAATCACACAGGTAAGTCGAGTGCGCAAAGGCGGCAAATTACGCAATCTCCATCGGGGTAAATCACTTGCTGTAAAATAAACGTAAATGGGTAGATATGGCCAAATCGGACGTATCATTAAAAGGCTAGCACGTTTGCTAACTCGGAATGTCGATATTATATGGCGTTAAATTCTAATTCAAAAATGCGCCATTATTTAATAATACTGGAAGATCCGGGTTCGATTCCAAGTGGCGGGTTAAATAAATATAATTGATTTTTCATTCTAATATTTATTCAATATTACCCTGGACTGGTGCCTGAAGCAGAAGGGTGATCACCTTTCCTTCGTGTGTTAACGATCAAGATAACACTGCGTTTATATGACGCAGTGCCCTATGCACCATCGGGAGCGGATGTGGGGGTTTGAAGATTAAATAAGAATATAACGCCATTATTAAAATGCACTGGTAGGCAGGTGGTATAGGCAGTTACTGGATAAAATACTGTTTTTTAATAATCATTTTTTAACTGACTAAACTTGAACGAAATTGACCCTGAGCATGGTAATTAATTGTAATAACACGGAAACATAAAAACGTATTTAATATTCACTATAATACCTACTTTACAAAAATAATAATGTTATCGAAATAATTAAATGGGCAGTATTATTGGTGAAAACAACACAATGAAACAGAATATGTATAATGTAATAAAATGCTTCGCCAGATTAGTTCCCACGCTATAAAAAAACATACACAAAAGAACGACAATAGCGGACCGATTGATTCGTTCCCCTAACCTAAAGAATCGCTCGGATTGGAGTACGTAGGTACTAGGAAATCAATTCCTTAAGAAATTGAACAAAATCAATCTATCAAAATCCCCAAAGGATAAAGGAACCGCTTTTTATTGTAAACCTCACCCCAATCGATGATATTTTTATTTTCGCATTAAAGAGCACATTTAAGAAAAATATAATAATCACTTAATAAATTGTAATTATAATAGCGTGTATTTAAAGCCCAATATTTTACCAAACAACTGGGCAGAAAACGTATACATAATATAGGTACAATGGAATACTTATTCGGTTAATTGCATTTTCGCATGACAGATGTTCTCTACGAGTCAAGTGGTTCATAACAATATTTGTATGGAAATGAATAAAATAAAGCACGAGGAGAGAATATTACAAGAGCGTTAAATAAACCATACGGTGGGATGTTATTATGCAGTCAAACCGATTGTTATAAATAAAAAAACAGATTAGTCAAGTGGCTCTCAAGAACTTGCAAATGTATATACTTATAGTTTATTTTTTTCATATTATGTGACGGTAACATAACCAATAAAAAACCGAGTATTACTATTATTTGTATTTTTTACTGCGACATAAGATTTTTATACCGAGTGCATTTTTTAAATTTAACTTTAGTTTAGTAGCCCTACTTGTATTTTTGTAATTTATGATTAATTTTATACCTACAACCGATTATCATGTTCACCTTCTTTTACTGATTTAGCAGATAAAATATTATTTCTTTTCTAGTTTTACCTTTTTTTAAAGTTCAACAATAGTTATTATTCATGTTTACCAATTTACTTTTTATTCCTTTTCTTAAATAAAACTATTCTTCTTCTAACCATTTATCCGTACCCAACAGGGCATAGGGCACTGCGTAGCATTGACGCAGTGTTATCTTGATCGTTACTTAGATAAAGGCAAGGTGATCGTTCCTGCGCTTTGGGGACCAGTCCAGGGTAATATTGAATAAATATTGGAGTATGAAATCACTAATATTTATTTTGATACTCCCTCCCTGGGAATCAAACCCGGGACCTCCAGCACGGTAGCTAAACACACTAACCATTACACCACGGAGGCGGATTAAAATTAAACAGCACGGACTATTTTGGAAACAATAAACAAATAAAATTTAAAAAAGCAGTACTTGCCTAGTGCTGCACATGAAATGTCAGGAGACGACAGTATGTTGGATTTAATATAAATGATCACACAATAGACGTTCACAATAGATATCGACAAGTCTGGCGGAGTCACTAGGAGGCTGCAGTCAATTAAACGCGAAGTTGGACGCACAGAGGCGAGGAAACTTTTCCGGCTAGTCGGAAGCCGGACACGGCGATACGGAATACGGACAAACGGGACAAACAAGCGGTAATCCCTCTCCGTCAGAGCGCTTGTGCACTACACGGATTTTTACTGTCCAGCAGTCCAGTTAGCATGTAAAAACGGAAGATTGGCTTGTGCACTTGTTCTTCTTTCTCCGGATCGGTGCGCTCAATCGGTGGGCGATCGCGGTGCGCGTGAACTTGATCACGCTAAACTGTCGTAGTCGCTTTTATTTTAATAAGCCGGACTGCCGGACAGTAAAATTCCGTGTAGTGCACAAGCGCCCAAACGGGACAAATAAGCAGTAATCCCTCTCCGTCTGAGCTCACACGGCTCACGTGTCTGCGCTGCGTTCCCGGTACAGGATATGATAGCAAGACAGGATATTATAAGTACTGGATACTTCCTCGTCGGACGTCTGCCTCGGTGGTCACATAATATTTGCGCATTCGCTCGACAGCTGTCCGTTAATAACGAAAGTTTCGTCGATAACATACATTTTAAATATCCACAAGTTCATATGTAAAATTTATGTTCCCTACCGGCACTTATTTATTTAAACATACCATAATTCTTACAATGCTTAAAGTATGAATAAAAACATCAAAAACGTTATATTACCCATGAAATTAATGTTGAGCATGTTCAAGGAAGATAAATGCACACAACCCTTGAATTTTAAGGGGTGGGTACAAATTCGGTTACATGAGCTTGTACTAGTATAAGATGCAACCTTACTGCCGTAACCATTGCTGCTGCTCTCATTTTCCTCATCTTGATCAATAGGACCAACATTTTCTCTTCCATTTATTTTTACAAATGACGATAATGATAATGATAATGTTAATGTTGATAAGAGAGAGAAGACGTTTCTGGAGAAATCATGTGGGAAAAGCAAGTTCGGACAGCAGCAACAGTAACAACAGTAAAAGGTAACAGACCCCCAGGAAGACCACCTAAACGATGGAAAGACAGCTGGTCTTCAACCTCTCAGGAGCGGACCGGAGAATAACAGGACATAGTCCTAAATAAAGAAAAATATAATGTTATTCACCGTGAGCGTATTTACCACTTCTTCATCATTATCTTATCAAATATATTCCACACCTAGACCCATGAATCTGAAGCGCTTGACTGATCACCTTGCCTTTATATAATTAGCGATCAAGATCAGTTGCGATGCCCTGTGCACCATTGGGTACAGATAGGGGTCAGAACATTACATAGTACACAAAATAGTTAACAATCTAAGTTTATTTAATTACATGTGAATAGAATCTCCCAAAAGAGAATTAGAAGAGAGTAATCTTGCCTAAGCCTGCCGATAACACGAATAACATTTGACCATAATCCGATTGACCCGACACCGGAATGACCAGAGTGAGAAACGTGTGTTGTACAGCCACGGGCTGTGTGATGTATGACAGTGTCCAGCACTCACATGTAGGTCAGTGCACATTAACTAAACACAAAACTTATATCTAGGCAGCCGATACGAGAGTCGTTGCGCAAAAGTAAGCTGGAAGTATTTAAGTGATAAATTATGCTACAAATTTGAAAGCCGACAGGCACAAACAAATGTATGGCAACTAGACTTGTACATTTTGAAGGCATATTGAGAGACGCTAATGAACCAGAACTGTAAGTCACGTGTTAACCAAAACTGGTCTACTTTCAACAGGAACGTAGTAACACCAATAAGTAATAACGTACGGATAAACTGAAATATAAATAATTCACTATTCCTTATCGTTAGATTAGTTCATTCGTTATTTCGGAACAATAAAATATTGCATGTATAAAAACAACCTGTTTATACAAATATTTAAAACGACCACGCATCTTAAATCAGTTACTTTAGAGTTACGCCATGTTTTATATGAAGGCGGGTACTATGAAGACCTTATCTTTAGACCTGATGCAGTCCCAAACATGACGAAACGGGAGAAAAAGTACACCAACAAACAGAAGAAAGCGCCCTTGAGGTAATATTTTACGAAAATGGCGCTATATAAATTATTCAAATTTATTATCATTTAAGAAATAAAGATTCAGTCAGTAACACTATTGAAATTTACAAATAATTATCAAAAAATGGTATTCTCTTATAATTTGTGCAAGGAAATACATCTTGCAAAAATTATAAGAGAACAGACTTCTCGTTATTAAGGACAAATTTTAACAGCAATTCTGAAAAAAACTGTACATTTATGGGTACTTCTGGTAAGTTAAATAACTAATGGGGTCGAAATAAATAATTTTCACCGCTATGATGACATTTAAAGACTATATTTTTTCAACGAAATAAAGACGTTAATATTCTTATGATAATAAATATTTCAATTGAATATTATTTTCAGCTATTATGCGGCTTGCGTTTGAACATAGCTTGAGAATAGGGTCGAACCACCACACTAACCGCAGGACAGGAACCGTTTTCATTATTAAAAAATACAGGCCAACCTATTCGTATCTCCATTTGATTTTTAATATATCTACCGATTTACAACATTGTTTTAATGTAAGACGGAACAAGGTATAATTGAAAAGATTAAGAAGAGTTCTTTAAGGTGGCGTGGACATGCGGAGCGAATGGATAACGAGAGAATGACTAAGAAAATATGTGTGGCAAATGTGAGCGGGAGAACAGGACGAGGACGGCCGAAAAAGACTTGGCACGATCGTAATCGGAGGGCATGTATGACTAAATTTATGGATGTGAAGGAAGCGAGGATTGTGTGGCGTTCCATCCTCTCTGCCTACCCCTTCGGAGAAATGACGTGATGGTAGTAGTAGTACTAGTAGTATATAATAAAATCACAAGTAAGTATGTATTTCTTTCTAAATGAATTTTATGTGACCAGCAACCGGGTTTCGTCATAACCGACATCATCAGACTGGTCCAGACCACATACGGTGTTTGAAAATGATGCGGAATGCATCGAAACACGTGTCACAGTACATTTTAAGAAATAGTGGTATTTACTACGTAAAACGTTAATTAAGAATGGTCCAGACCAGTCCGATGATGTCGGTTACGACGAAACCCGGTTGCTGGTCAAATAAAATTTATGTAGAAGTAGTAGTGTTCTTTGTGTAACCTTATTCAATGTATACTATATATTACGGCCAGGATCCGGAATGCCACAAAGGCTTCGGGCGATAAGCGAAGAGACTTCAGAATGAAGTCGCGATTCCTGTTCGGGAGATCTAGGTGGTAGGTGTTACAAAGGGAAGTTTTGCCATATGTTCAGCCGAAGCCTCTCCGGCAGACAGCGACTAAACACACACTGGGAGACGTACACACATACACACACACACATCCGCATCCACGCAAGACGGGGTACAGAGTACAGCGCTCGAGCACAAAGTACAAGAGAGAGTTCGCTCACTAAACTCAAAAAGTTGGGCACGACTCGGTCTCACTTCTGCGATTACTTTAACTTGGCCAGACAGCGGTCTCTATTTAAACGAAATATGTTAATAGTTCAAGTTGTGAAAACAAAGCGTTAAGATTGTTTACTTTAATGGCATAGGTAGATAAACACCCTGTCGGCTCCTTACAAATAACCAAAGTCGGGTGAATAATACGCGAGATGTACTTTCTCGGCGACTTTGAGGGCAAGGTGCGCGACGATGCTATTACAAATCGTCGAAACACGTTTCATTAATTACTTGGGACGATAAGATAAACAAAGATTTGTGTTTAAACATATATGTATATGATCCGCATTTAAAAGTTACATTTAAGGTAACAATATATTTTACTGACCACATTTTGAATCAACGTAGATCGAATAATTTATTTAAAATTTTCTGAATTTCGGTTAGTTATTTTCATCGTTTTTTTTTTCTTTCTGTATATCCTCTTATATTTTTTTTATTATTATAACAATGTATTTTGTTAGTAAGAGCCAAACTCACCGCAACCGAGTAGAGGTTTACAAAGAAAAAGATAAATCTGTAAGAGTGTGGAAAGTTTTTAGAAGAACGAAAATATTATGAGGCTATTTTTATTCAAATTTTATTGATAACTTGAGGTGTATAGTATAATTCAATCCGTTTCAAACACAAAAAATCTCCCTTTTGTAGAAAAAAAAATTAAAACTTATCTCTCTTTTTAATAGAAGAATAGTATAAATAGTTTAATTTTTAGAGAAAATTTGAGTAAATTGAGTAGGCGTATATTAAAAATACTGGCATAAGAATGAACCAAGTGTCAACATTTGGGAGCTAAATATTATATTTCAAGGGATTCTTACACATTAGCTTACACAAGCTGTGCGAGTATGGTTATGCAATCTCAAGTGCTCCAGCCAGACAGAATTATCCTTTGTACCCTTCTTTTCCTCTTCCATCACTTTTCTCTTGTAACAGTTATATTCTTCACCCGGAGATCCTTCACGTATGTCTATAATTCGACAATTTGTCTATCCGACAACTCGAATCAAAATATAATAAAAAGCTTATTATAAGATAGATTATTACTTTGAAATGTTTAATATTCCTTTTTCATTTCTTTCGCATATTTGCAATTTTTAAAAGAACGATCCATGCTTAAATAAATTGATTTTAGTGAATATCTTATACCATTGTTGCGCAAAGTGTGTGTCGCGGCACACTGGTGTAACGTGGTGATTAGTTGGTGTGCCGCGGAAAAAAATCTAGTTTTGTGAAAATAACACGCTTGTTCCAAATTTTGATTGGCTGTGCTCAGTAAAGTAGGCTTACATTTCGCATTAAATATAATATGTTAAATATGTTACCATAATATTGTAAATATGCTCCTCTGAAAATTCTAAATATGGTAGGTGTACCTTGAATAGAAAAAGATTGCGGAACAGTGTCTTATACCAGGTCAAATAGAACTGTTACACCTGAAATTAATGTTTACGCTTTAAAAAAATATATATTTAATAAGGTCATTATAAGGTGAGTTTTTGTTAGTAATTATTATTAGTAATTACACACATCTCTACGCTAAGGCCTGTCAACAGAAAACAGAGTTATAAGTGAAGTAGCGTAATTTCCTCGTTAAAAAATATATAACTGAAGAGAATCAAACCCAATAAACAAATGCAGCTGTGTATCCTGATTACGACAGCTGATTACGACTTACTTGCCTTTTAGAATTGTTTGAAATCGTATGGATAAAAATCCACAGCATATATTAATGAACAGTACATGCATATGATAAATAAAATAAAAACTTTGTATAATTGATTAAACGAGTCTTAAATCTCATCAGATGTAATGTTTTAATAACAAACTGAAGCAAAACAACTTAGTAGATATTATGTTTCGTGATGTATAAATAATACAAATATTCATGATCGTAACTCAGTAAAGTATACAATATTTATGTTTCCTAATTTGCACGTAGTTAGCATATATTGAAGAATTATTTAAATCATAAATTCGTTTACATATTCAATTATAATAACTGCCAAGATATGAGCCGTGATTAAAAATATATATCATTAAAATAATGATAAAAAATGTTAATTTATATCGAACCATTTTAATAGAATAGTAGGATTTAAGATAACATTAAATTGTAAATTTACATATTAAAATTTTGTGTTGTTAATACGTTTTATACGAGTAACCGAAACCACGTAAATAATAATAATAAAAATGTCACGTGCAGGTATGTTGAAAGGATCAATCAGCAGAATATTTCATATTGAGCATTATAAATAAATTTAAGAAAGGTGTGTTGAGATAGATGCTTTGAAAGAAATGAGTGAGAAAAAAATGGCAAAACAAATCTATGAGGCGAATGTAGTTGGAAAAATGAGCATAGGAAAACCGAGGAAAACTTGGCATCATCATGTATGTCAATTACTTGAAATCGGCACGGCCAGGAGTCGAAATAATTGGCGGGTATGTATGTGGAGATGCATGAATGTGGAAGAGGTGAAGAATGTTTTCAAAGTCAGAGAGGTATGGCGTTCTATTCTCTCTGCCTACCCTTGCGGAAAAGCGGCGTGATTAATTTATATTTCATATTAATTTGAATATAATGATGAAGTGAAGTTAATTTATATTTCGTATTAATTTGAATATAGATTATCTTTTTCGTTTAATTCTTATTTGGATTTTAATCCCACTAAAAAGTGTTGAATGAAACACGTCATATTGGTTATGTTATTATACCGGGAGTCATTGGCACTTATTGCCAACGTTTCGGACCCCTTTCCAACATCTGTCATCAGGAGGATTAGATCAATAAAATCACATTAAATTCATTTTAGTGTTCCGATATCGAGACGAAGATAAATTCTTAAATTAACACGTTTTATAAACTAGTGAAAAAAGTTTTAATTTTATTCAAAGTGTCGTAAATTTAAACCTGTAATAAAAATATATTGGCCCTAACATTGAATGAATTAAGAACAATAATAATTTATAAAATTTATATTTTATTATATTTTAGTAACCATGCCACTAAAAATTTATTTTTTTCACATAATTTGGAAATTGTTCGATAAAGCAGTGAAATCGTTAATTTATTTGACAGATTTTAACACGTTCATTCATGACTGCATCATGAATATAAAGAATATCAATGAATCTTTATAATTGGTTTATGTATTGCTCAAGATAAAAATCAATTGAAAAGCAGATTCCTGTCTACAAAACCGTTATCAAATTCAATGAAGCCAAATACATTTGACAACTTGATAACGTGTAATAATCTAAGATACGAAGATATAATTCAACGATTATTGTCTAAATAAATTACACGAACACGCACGGTAGTGACAAGTCAAAACATTATCCGGTGTGGAACCTCCTGTCAAAATATAACGGACTATTATCATCGAAATTGATATAGCCAAGGTGACAGGCGCTCCTTCCCGACGGAGAGTCTGGTTACTAGGTACTGCTACTATCGTGGATATATTATACGCATAGATATACACCAATCTGCACTTCATTACAACGTTCGATAAATATCCCATTTTTATGGATTTTTGAGTTATCATTTCAAAAAATATATCGAGCCTGTGAAAGAACCTCAAGATCATTACAACACCGAATACAGGCGGAACAATTTTATAAAAAGGTCTCAGATATCGAAGAACTAAATTAGGGAGAACAAAGGATATCACGTAAAAATTACATATTTTACGCAAAATTAACCGGTAGATTTTGGTAATTATTTCATTCAACAACACGTAGAATTGCGCAAGCAGAATAGCCGACGGGAATGTAAATAAGAATGCTCGAAATGTTTACATAAACAAGAAACAAAGAATTGTATGAATGGTGGTTGACAGATGGGGCACTGGCGCTTCGGTGACGGGACGGAGGAGCGCACGTTGGGGGCCGCACGAGAAGGGGTACCGACTTACCTCGAGGTCTTCATATGTGCGGAAGGACATTATGGCGAATCCGTCGATGATATCCTCTTCGCCCATGGGCTCCTTTGACTTTTTTCTTCTGACGGGTGGTCTGGGGGGCTTCTCTCGGGCTGGGGACTCGTCTTCCGCGCTGTCCCCATCCTTCGCCTTGCTTTCTCGCTGTGCTTGCATGCGCTGGGCCCTCTCCCGTCTCCTGTTCCTTTGATTGCGCTGCTTCACTTCGTTTTCCATCGTTCACACATTATCTATCGCACTTATCCACTCTTTCGTCACTACACACGGGTCCGCACTGCACTTTTGAAGTCACGCATTATTGTTAAATCGAGTTACCACCGCGATATTTGACAAAATACGTAAACTTGCACCTGGAGAAAGACACTGATTGTTTCCAATGGCGGAACATACACGGTTGCCGCATTGCAAGTAAAATGGCCGCGTATCTCTCTGTCGGCTGTTTTGTAGCCTTCACACTTATATATTCACGACATTTCACCGAAGCACTTATCACTACACATTTTATTGAAACTCACATCTCGCGATTTTGTCTTTAAAAACATTTAAAGCATTATTCCTGGCATTCACGACCAGTCAATACAATGAAAGATGTCGCGTAACGCGCGCGCCGCGTAGCGGTCGCGATGCCGAACTAATGCAGTACTGCCAGTCTGCTAAAATATTTTTCCATGCGACGGGCGTAGCCGAGAGTCAAAATCAACCTTTTTGCATAAAGATTATAATTTGTTTTTTGAATAAAATTTAAAATTGTTATTATAAAACAGCATTGGATTGTCAATCGTTAAAAATATTACGTTTTATTTGTTTTAAGCGGATTTTTCGTAAGCCAACATAAAATGTGGAATCTATGTTTTTTCGTACATGTAACATTTTTCGTCTGATTTTGTTTATATGACGGACATGCCTTGTTGATGTTCGCTTACTTCGTCTGTCAGGAGGTACTTTTGAAATAATTATAGGTAGAAACTTTGTGCGGAAAAAATGTTATGCGTTAATTAAATTCTAAGCGTATTTATTTTTATATGGCTTAGAAATTGACTTAATTTTAATTAGTATTTGCATATTCTAACTTTTAAATTATATTTTTGTTACATTTATTATTAGATTAAAATTATTATAATTATTATTATTTATTATTAATCGAAAAATAACTTGACTTTTACAAATTAATAATAAAAAAGTTTTTGTCATAGAAGGTATATTGTTTGTAAAAATACGTAGGTTACTAGTGCCAGATATGTTTTTTTTTCTCGTGATGATATTTTTAATTTCATTCACTCACATAAATGTAGATGTAGGTACATAAATATGTATATGCATATATATGCATATATATGTATATATATATATATATGTATATATATATATATATATATATATATATATATATATATATATATATATATATATATATATATATATATATATATATATATATATATATATATATATATACATTTTTTCAGGTTTCAAAAAGGTAGACCTCTAGGTTAACACAAGATAGTCATTGAAACCTTCAATCCTTCATCCTTATGTGCGTATGTATAATATATTGCGTTTGTATGAAATAATTAACTTAAATTAATTCTAAATAATCAATAAAAAAATATTGGTACTATTACTACTACTACTACTACTACCACCACCACGCCGTTTCTCCGCAGGGTTAGGCAGAGAGAATGGAACGCCACACTCCTTTATCCCAACACACTTCTCCCGTCCTTTCACATCCATACAGCTAGCCATACATGCCCTCCGGTTACGCAGACTTTTGACACCACCAGGTTTTAGGTCCTTATTGATCTGATCGTGCCAAGTCTTTTTCGGCCGTCCTCGTTCTGTTCTCCCGCTCACATTCGCCACATATACTTTTTTAGTCATTCTCTCGTTATCCATTCGCTCCATATGTCTATACTACCTTAAAGAATCGTGGTTTTATTCTTCGCTTGTACCTAATCCTGCCTATATGATGTCACGTATCTTGCACCGAGTAACGAGGACCCAAACTGAGAAATTTATTGAGAAAATAAAATGGATTCCCTCAAACTTGTTTTTTTTTTACCATTTTGACTATATATAAATAAACGTAGTTAAACAAAGACTGGTAATTATTTTTTTTTCGATACAAAAGGAATAATTTTTAATTATATTTTTTGATTTAACAAAAATATTATTTGTAACTAAAACCGTTAATAATTTCGCAGATTGCACACAGTGATTACAAATCTGGGGGGGAGCAACGTATTTCTCCCGCTTGTGAAAGGCGAATTTAGGGGAAGTTCCCCTCCCCTAGATCTCCTGTTATAGTGCCTACTCGGCCAGTGCTGTTGTTGTCCTGAACAAATGTGTTTAGCATAACAATCACCTTTTTACTAATAATTCCAAGTCTAGTGTTTATAGGTATATTCTGCACACCACATGCCCGGTTTTCAATAACTACATAAGATGTATGACAAATTAATATGTACCAAGGCAGTACATATCGCTCACTCCTTTCAAGAACGTCATAAATAAAAAAATCTTAAATTTTCAGTTGTGCATGTTTGAGGAATGCCCAGAAAATGTACTATATACCAGCAAAAGAAGAATATTTTAAACTTAATATTTACCCGCTACAGGGCAGAAAGTGTTATTTTTGCATTTTGAAGAAAAGGTATTGTTTAATTATTTTTTTTAAATATACTAAATATTTTTCAAATGGAGAAAAAACCTTCAGGTTTTACCTAAAAAGATCTGTTGCACAGTAAAAAGTTCAATAAGTGGCTTGATATTTATTTTTAATTCATTGTATTATATTTTTAAACATCAAAAACGTTCTCCTGAAAAATCATGTTTTTTTTTATTTATAAAGTTCTTGAAAGGAGTGAGCGATATATGTACAGACTTAAATTCACATAAAATTGGTTTGGTCGTTTATTTGTCTAAGGGTTTTGACAATTTATAGCAACTAGTTTCTAGTTTCTATTTTCTTATTTATAATTTTAGCAACTAGAATCCACTAGAATGCGAATGGTTAGATGGTCAGCGGGAGTGTCCCTTACAGACATAATAAAGAGTTCACACATCCGCGGAAGCCCCGGCGTAACAGATATAAATAGGAAGGTAGAGGAAAGATAATTGGGATGGTATGGGCATATAGGACGCAGAGAACCCGAGCATGTCGTAAACCAGGCAATAGCAATGGATCTTCTTCAAAAGATACCTAGAGAAAGACCAAAAAATTCATGGATTCTGCAAAGAGGTGAACGGTTCGAAGACAATGGCCTAAGGAAACGTTGTCCATGACAGAAGGACCTACAACCTGAGGATGAGGAGAACAGACCCCAGCAGTCTACAAAGACGATAAGTTGGGATGTAGCCAGGAAGAACGTTTTGACAATTTCGAAATTCAAAATTTCAAATGTTTTACCTTCCCGTCCTTTCTAGAACAGGTAAGGAGATAAAAATAAATAAAAAGATTTTTTTGTAAACATATACTCTATAAAACAAAAAAAATCCAATTCACATTTTTCAACAAAAAAAAATCGGACCTCGAAAGACGTGTGACCTCTCTGATGGTCGGCCGTTGATTGAATTTTGTATTTGCGAGTAAGACCCTAATTCGTAGGTCTCACGTAGGTCTTGGCAGTGAGGTGTAATACAGAGGGAGGTCACAATAGACCTAATATGGTCGCAGTGACATAAGGGATGCAAGATCCCTTGACCTAAAAAAAAAGCCTTGTTGGCGCTGAAGTAGAAATAGTTACTATTTCTTCAAATCTACTAACTGTGACACGTGTTTCGATGCATTTGATATACTTACGGTGTTTGAAAATTATGTGGAATGAATCGAACACGTCGTCGTGTCACAGTAGATTTTAAGAAATATTGGTATTTACTAACTAAAACTTAAATAAAAACGCAAAATGTTACCTGGGTTTAGAGAAAATTAAGTTGCGACTTTGACTGGGCCTTAAAGATTTGTCAAAATAAAATGAATTATCAATTCGAAAATAGGGGTATACGAGTATATTCACAACGACTTTCGTCAAAGTCAAACGTGATTTGAAAGTATTATACAAAAAAACGAATAAGTAAGTAGATTTTCTTCCCTATATCCTACCTTAGGCATGGATTCCATTCGGAAGTTTTGACTTATTATGTTATGTAGTTTACATTAAATATACATCAGGACTTTTATTTTCAATGACTGACATGTTTTAATTGGTTTTCGTTTGGTCTTGTAAAATATTCAAATCATTGCATTTTTTCGTGAATTAAGTTTTTTTACCGAACAAAAAAGTATTGCAATAGTTATCTTCACAAGTGTTAACTTTTACATGTAGGTAATTAATGTCTTGGACTTATATAATATTTCTAACGTCTTTGGCCTTTTTGGCGCGTTTTCATAGTTGTCTTCAAAATTTTACCTTGTACCAAAAAAAGACGGTTGCACCGTCCTCATCCCATGTATCTCAACCTCAAAAAGCTAAAATCTTAAATTGAATTCAAACATTATTACTTTTTACAACCTAGGAATGAGATTTCACATAATTATTATCATTTTAATATTTTGATATTACTTTCAACATAATGAATTGAGTTACCTACTTATAAAGAATAAGGATACATTATATTTAGTAAGCTAGAAAATTTGTATATGCAATAATTTTTTTCTTCATTTCATTAATTTGTACAATATCAAGAAAAGTTTAATGTAGTGATATATTGTTATTTTGCCGATAACAAGTAGGCATCGGTGGTTCAGTGGTAGAATGCTCGCCTGCCACGCGGGCGGCCCGGGTTCGATTCCCGGCCGATGCAATCCTTTTTGTTTTTTTTTAAGCAAAACATTATTTTTATTTTTAAATAATCTAATGAAAAAAAAGAAAAATAATTTAAACACAAACAGCACATGTCTCTCATCTTTAATATCCGATAGGTATGTAAAGATGAGAGGAATGAATTTGGGGACAGGCGCTTGGGATGTTTTATTCTCTGCCTATATAAGCGGGAAAATTGATAGTGGTAGTGCTAGTAGAATTTATTAAAAAATAAATTATAAAAACGTTTATTTTATTTAACTTTACTAAATTTATCACGTACTTTCATCTTAGTTTCTTATTAATTATATTGTTCCCCTGCCTTCTTTGATACTCGAGATCTACTATATTATAATATACAGCTTGAGAAAATAGATTTATGTAAATGATGAAGGAAATTAATGTTAATCTAAGTCCAACGTCCGATCAGATTAGTTCCAGGAGTGAACAATAGGTGTGCCTACTGCGCAAGATCAGAACGAGTCTTCGTTTTTCGATTTTAATATTTTTCATTGTGCCGCGTCGCGTTATCAGGTCGGCCGCTGTGCTACGTTTCGCATTTCGGTAAATGTCAATGTGTTTTTTTTTACACTTTGTAATACAATTATTATGTGAAGGGATGTTAAAACGACAAATACCTACTATTTAAGCCTAAAATGCAATCTAGTTAGCTGTGTTCAAGTGCATTTTTACTCGTCTTATAACAGAAAAACAAAACATATGTTATTGTATTCAACATGCCCGATAGATTCTTGGTCTTTCTTAATATGTAATATATATTTTTAATTGTGTTTTTTTTTCAATTATAGATTATCAACCATGCCGAAGAATAACGCTGAAAAAAGCGCCGATTTTCAATCTACTGTTTGTTTTTACAACAGAGCTTTACTAATCACCTGTTTTACCGGCGTAGTTGTGTCAGCTTACGCCTATCATGTAGAGATGTCAGCCGAGTTGGATTCTAATTATCAGGCTATGTGCGACATCTCTGAACACATGAAGTGCACTAAAGTTTTTTTGTCTGAGTAAGTACTTATCTATTTAAAAAAAAAAACTTTATTGATCCTTCCTGAGTCCCTTTATTCAACATTGATTGAATTTTTTGCCCTAATCTGCTGGTTCACAGCTCGCCGCATTAACCCTTTGGCTGAGTTTACATGAATATTTTATTTGGAAAAAGGGTAGGTGTTTTTGTTGGCAATTTCTGATAATTAAATAATTCATTATTGCAAAGCAGTTAAATTAATTTGCATTTTTTTTTAATGTTCAAAAAGATAATTTTTAACCACTCTAAAACTGATCTCAGATACACAAAGATTTTCCGTCTAGTATTTGGGTGTCATTATCAAATATTTTCTTGAAAATGGTTTTATTATTATTAATTAAGTCCACTAAAGCTCAACACATAGACCCGCTCCCTGAAAATAATTCAACTACCTCATAAAATAATACGGTTAACTCAGCTTCAGCTATTTTCTTGCCCAGAGTGTCCGTATCAGGTACGGGCAAATCACCAAGGTCCATTTTTTGCTCTTATGTGGTACAGGGAAAGGGTTAAACCTTATACCTGAGAGGCTTAATCTACCCAGTGGTAGCTTGATCATTAATTGGTTAAAGCAATGTGCCATACTTCAGTGTAATAATACACAGAAAAATCCCTTGAAAAATCACAAAGTTGTTTTAACCACCCTGCGAATCTAACCCTTAACTTTCAGCACGGTAGTGAATGACACAATGATTTTAAGGATCTTTAAATTTCGTATCTCAATATGCAGTAACAGCTAGCAGTAAATATAAGTGTTGTTTAAAATATTTGTTCCTTTTTTCCAAGAACCCTTTCTATCTACTAGCTTTACATGAAAATATTATATGTTTTCTTCTTCTTTTTACTGTTCGTATTCTTCATGACCGAGGATCGTGACTTTCCAGAAACCTCAGCTTTCTTATCTTCCTCCATTCTTTCCTGTCCTCAGCTAAGGATAGAGGTGAAAAGCGAGCCTCCAGTCAGATCCATTATCTGGTAGTATCTTGGTATCCCCCCTGTGGTCTTCGTCTGTTAATTTCTAAAAATAACTAGACATTATTGTTAAGATTTAAGATTCTGTTATGATCCTCTCTAGATTGCCATCTTATGTGAGGTGAATGAAATTTACAAAATATTAAAGAATTTGCCGAGAATAAATGGTGTGTGTATAAATGATATCCAACTCTTCCAAAATGGTAGAATGGACACATTCTTTGCCATCCATGGAATTGGAAACAAGCCTTATTGTACATTGCAGATTAGCCAGTTAGTATTTCTTCTTCTGCTTGGTGTAGACCTTGTGGCCTGTTTTCGAGAGGCATTAGCCTCCTGCGATGTCGATTCTTAGCTGTCGATCCATCTCTTTGGTGTTCTGCCCGGGAGTCGTCTACTTCGGGGTTAGTTAGTATTTAAGTATGTATAAAAACACATGTAATTTTGATTTCAGATATGGCAAAGGATTTGGAGTCTTAGGAAAAATGTTTGGTGAAGAGTCCCCGGTACATGTACCAAATGGATTGCTTGGAGTCCTTTTCTATTCTTTCATGGGATTATTGTGTAAGTTATTTTTTTGAATGTTAATAAATTATGTTAGCCGACAAACTAGGGTAAGTCCTCATTCCAAGATAGGTTTTTATATTATTTCCGATATCCAATTACTTCTGTTTTTCTCTTATTAAAAATATGAATCCAATTAAGGCAATGTTGGGTCTAACCAAGGACCTCATAATGAAACTGCGCAACCCTACCACAAGACAATAACCCAACTCTTTGCTTAGCATTTTGAGATTTCCTTTGCTTGGTACATCTAGTAAACAGTTACGACTGAAGCTTATTACCCTTGGAAACAATTGCAGTATCCATATTCATGAAAGAAAAACACATGTTAATACATTATTTAATGATTAGGCATATTTTTTGAAAATAACATGATGATTTAAATATTAAGATACACTTGCATTAGACCACTTTTTGAGTTCATTATTGTTACTAGGTTCGTAACTGTGACTAGTTTCGAGAACTAAAGATGTTTTCACTCTTTGTATTTTCACCTGTTGAGAAGTTCTTGAAATTAGTCATGTTTACAATAATAAATCCAAGAAACTGTTTTAGAAAAATGTGTTGATATAATTATATATAATTATATTTGTAATTAATTGTACATCACTCTGAACTAAACACATTTCGGACCGCCTGCGGACCCCTGGCAACAAGATTTGATAATTATGTACATATAGTTAAGGCCTTAACAAAGAGATTCGTAAATAATATTCATATATATAAATAACATTGGATAGTTCGTTCCTTTCTGCCTTTGAAATGCGGTCGGCGCAGATGGTAAAAATATCCCTCCCGGCATCAGTCGATCTAACGGGTAGAAATAATTTTCCCATCTATCCTAATAGGCCTTTTTCAGTGTGCTAAAACAGCTTATTTAGGATGGATCAATTTAAATGTTTGACATTACATTAGCATGTATTCATATATATAAAACTTGGTGCTCGTTTTTGGTCATCGTAAATTGCACTTCAGCTGTCGCGCTTGTCATCGGCTTGTAAGTCATGCTTGTACACATTTTTAATCCACATTTAGTGTTTTTATCTTTCGACTGGTTATATTAAGGGATTGAACTGTATCAACAGTTTATTTTATTTTATTATTATTTAGTTTTAAACTGCAGAACATTTATTTTATTATAATGCTATTTATTACTATCATGGTACATTTCCAGTCAATATTAGTTACTTCTTGATTGGGAAGTTACTATTAAATGTGTCTTATATTTTTTGTTTTATTTTTTTTAAATTTTCTTTTACACAACTGACTAAAATGATTTTTTTGCAGGTTTGTCTAATGGCATATTCATTGCGATGGTGCAGTTTGGACACTCCGTTGCATCTATTTTGGGATCCATATATCTTGCGTTCATTTTGTACTTCGTTTTGTATGATTTCTGCATTGTTTGTGTTACCACATACATTCTCAATTTTATAATTGGATATTTTTCATATAAAAAAGTGAATTTGATCAAAAATAGCCCGGACAAATTAAAGAACTGTTAATTTTACTGTCTTGCATCGGTGCCAGTATATTTCAAATTATTATAAATATTTTTGGGCCTTACTATATTTATTTATTTATTTAAACTTCATGTACAGAAAATCAATAAGTACATTGGTAGGCTTATTGCTAAAATTATAATATTCCTCATTATTTAATTATTCTTAGTTTTTCTTGTGTTTCTTTCCAATTCCTTTTTAATGTATTTCGCTTTCTTTCATGCAATCATCCATAAATAATGGGAAGCAAAGATATTCATATACTTTTTGTAAAACACTTCATTAAACAAGATGATTTACACCATTTCTGAAAGTTTCTTTATATGTATCGTAAATAAACAATGTTATGGGCGATTGTCCTCTACCCGGAATTTCACCGTCCGGCAGTCCGGTTTTGAAAAATGTAAGCTACTACGACAGTTTAGCGTGATTGAATTTACGCGCAACGTGTTCACGCACCGATTAAGAGCACCGATCCGAAAAAAAGATGGACAAAAGCATAAGCCAATCGTCGTTTTAAAACGCTAACTGACGTGCCGGACGGTAAAATTCCGTGTAATTCCGGGTAGTGGACAAGAGCCTTTTGTCTCCTACCTATTGCTGCCATATTCCTTTTCCTACCTACTACCATATTACTTTTGCATTTGCTAATAAATTTTCCGCACAATTATTGTTATTTTTTTTTATTTGTTGTCATTTTAAAGGTTTTTGTTTCATCAAAATAATTTTTCAAATGTTTCTTTCAACACATAAGTAAACATACAAAATATAATAAACAAAATTTAATATTTTATGTATATGTATTTTTTATCTAGGGCTTTCTTATTATCATGTTAATTATGTTTTTTTAATCAGCTCATTGGATTATTGTATAAATATTTGAAAAAAAATATTAATTAAATAGATCTCATTAAATGTAGCATTTAGTATTATGAAAACGTATTTTTTCATGTATTTGTATATACATATTATATAATTGTATACTAAATTTATTTTATTAAATATAAACATGCAAACATTATATATTGTTTTATTACTGTAAGACATTTAATTCATTTTATTAATAAATTGATAATAAAAAGTATTGCAATAATTAAATTTTATTGTTAAGTTTCAATATTTTCAATTTAATTTTAGGTATTAGTTTTATGAATATCTTTTAAATTTTGTATTTTTTTTTTCCGTCACAAGAAATATGTAATTTAAGGTTTTAGAACTTGTTCCTACAAATAAATTAAGAATGTTGAGTAATTTGGGACTGCTTTTTCCATTTGGCAATAATTTGTATTAATTATTGAGTAATTTAATGCAAATACATAAAAGGATAAATACATAATGATTTGTACTATAATATAATTCTAGTATGGTTAGACATCTATTGATTTTATTAAAAAGTACTTTGAACGATACATTACATCGACAGATGGCAGTACACATCTACACAAATTAAAACCCATAAAGGGGGAAAAAAAGATAAAATAATATTTGGCTACTGAAAAATCAACTGATTTTTTTTGTTGCTAAATCTCCCTCGTAAAAAAAGGAACCTGAGAATACAATCAGGAGCTTATAGTGAAGGATTAGTCAATAAGTGGGAAAGGAAATGGAGGAGTACCATAGGCGTGGAAAAGGAAAAAATAAGCATTGGCAAGGGCACTCTTGATTTCATACCTGTACTCGTAATAACATTCGTAAGTTGTACATTGGTAATATGTACGAGTGTCTTGATAATTTGTATAATATCAATATCAAATTAAAAACAAATGGATATGGACTTACCTCACCTTAAGGAAACCTTTTACACTCATAGCATCATTTTTCTTGCACGTTTTCAATTTTTATTTTAATAATACCTTACTATAATTCAAATAATTTTTTCTCTGTTATACCAAAAAAAAAAAACAAAAATACTTGTATTTTATTTATGTTCAAATTGTGCATGTTTGTATTTCGTTTGAACACAGGCTATGTCTAATGAGCCAAAATACACATATCGCTCACTCCTTTCAAGAACGGCATAAACTTATAAATATACATAAAATAAACATCAAGACTCTTATTGAACTTTTTACTATGCAACAGATCTTTTTAGGTAAAACCTGAATGTTTTTTCTCCATTTGAAAAATATTTAATACTTATATTTTAAAAAAATTATTAAACAATACATTTTCTTCAAAATGCAAAAACACTTTCTGCCCTGTAACGGGTAAATATGAAGTTAAAAATATGCCGATTTTGCTGGGATATAGTAAATTTTCTGGGCATTCCGCATCATGCATGCATAACTGAAAATTGACGATTTTTAGTTTATGCCGTTCTTGAAAGGAGTGTCACAAATATATATTTCATCATAAATAATACTCAAATTTTAAAAAGGTTTACAATCACAAAAAAAGTAGAGATATTTGAAAAGTGAATACGTGACATGTTGAATTTTATAGAAAGAATGAACAACCGAAAATTTACGATTTTTGATATATGACGTTGTTGAAAGGAGTAAACGTTTTGTCATGAAAGGTTAGTGCGTTATTTTCCTCCTTACTACTAGCTACTATACAAGGTACAAGATATAAGTGAGATCCCATTAAGCTGAGGCTATGATTTCGGGGCTTTGTATGGTGAGGAACAAAACGTACGCATCATTAAAGTGTGGGAAGGAATGTCACACAGGTCCATAATGGCGAGAGCGCGGATCCACTGCCTCCGCACGAATAGCAACCGACAACGGCGACGCAAAATACTGACGTCATTATATTTATGGTGCGATTTTCAAAAATGTTTTTAAAGTGATTTTTATTATTTTATTTTTCAATATTACCCTGGACTGATCACATTTAATTCATGTGTTATTGATCAAAATAATACTGCGTTTATATAATGCAGTGCCCTATGCACCATCGGATGCTGATAAGGGTTTACTACTACTACTAAGTTTTGTACTGACCGTTCATGGTGGAACTGCATTTTATATAATAAAATAATAACTATATATTTTATTTGGCCTGCGATCGGGTTTCGTCGTTACCGACATCACCAGTCACCAGTCTGATGATGTCGGTAACGACAACACCCGGTCAGTGGTCAAATGAAACAAATGTGGAAAAAACTATATACTTAGTTGTTATTTTATTATAGTAGTTAAATTTTATTTTAGTAGAAAGAATTTTTGTGCTTACGTAATTACAATATATATTTATATAATTCGTCAAAATGATAAAATATGGTATTGAAATGAATATTTAAATTATATTTGAATACATATTTTTTTTGGTAAAAAACTTGACATGAAGTGAGTTCTGGGACGTTTTAGTTAAAAAAAAGCCCTGATGATATGTATATAAAGTACGTGTATATTTCTGTTTGCAATAAAATAAATAAATTCTTAAATGAGTATGGGCAAATATATAAATTTATTACTTAATATTGGCTTTATTTGAAAAATATTTTCATATTTTGGTTTGTTCGCCCCGCGATCCGAATTGCCTCGTTCTTCTACATCTTTGTTAGTACATATATTTGATTGGAAGTTGGTAATAACAGAAAGTTACCCCGCAATCTGAAAAGTTGTATTTCCAAAAACGAATCGATCAGCTTTCGCGATCTTGGTTGGGATACTATTATGTAATCCATTCCACTCCAGTTAACTCATTTCACTCGCAGATTGATATTTTTTAAAATATTATAAATAAAACATTAATAGTAATAATAACAAAAATATACATAATAACAATACATAAAGCATCTCCTAAAAGGTGAAAATTAAATCGGAAGACTTCTCATAATACGAAAGCGGTTCTTAAATTACTCCATTTTTACAGCTTCCAAGAAGGTAAAATATATGTATGTCAAATAACCATTTTTTTTATTTAACAAACAACAACTTACTACTATTTTTTTTCCATTTTTATTTCAATTACCAGTGACCGGGTTTCGTTGTTACCGACATCATCAAACTGGTAGATGTCTGATGTCTGTTGTTGTTTTATTGCATAATTTATGTTCCACCAAAAAATGTCAATACTAAATTTAAATTTAATAAAATCAGATTCTTTACTCTTTACGCATATCTTATTTAATTTTAAAACGATTTTATACATTCATTATTTTGATTTCCAAATTAAATTAATTCATTATGGTATTGACGTCATCGTGTATATAAGTATTCAACAAGAATTGTATAAGTAGTTAGTATTTTTGTCTTATTTTATTGTATTTTCATGTACATATTTTAACAACTGATAATCTAATTCTGAGAGCACTTCTATTTTCAGTGCTTTTAATTAAAATTTCAACCCCAAGGATTTACGTCATAAACTTCGTATTAATAGTTCCCCTTGACTTTCAAGGGAGTAAATACATTTAAAGTCTTTGGAGTTAGGTTCGCTAGTCGTCTGAAGGAAGTCACTCGGAAAATGAGAACTGATTGCTGTAGATATAGATTCCAACGGATGCGGATGCGTTTGACCTTTGTGTTATATTTAGGCTGTGTCAAGATGATACACGATTCGGGCCCCGCAAGGCTGTGAAAATTAATATTCATTGTGCAAATCTACGTTATACGTGTATATTTTTTTAAAAGATATTTTGTAATATAAACAAAAAAACCAACATTTACTAATGTGTGACCAAAAAAACTGAATACAAAATCGAATACTTTTTAAATGTTATATTTTTCTACAAAATCGTTTATCACAATAAAAAAATGTTCATTTGTTTAAAAATTTTAACCTCTCAAAGTAATTCGCCGATTGCTTTGAAATTTAATATTTAAAAAAAAATTAAAATGTTCGTTTGTTCAGAATCTTTAATCTCCTAAAAGTATTCATTTGGTCCTATGACATTTTCATATTAACGTTTAATTTAAATACGCGTCTTTTTATATTAACAGTTATTTTTATTATGTAATTTTACCATACATCCTTTTGTACATATATCCTGTTTTGTTTCCATACTTTTCGTTTTTATTTAGTTTTTTAAAAACACTTTATACCGTAATGGCAGCGCCATATGTTGAATGTAAGAGCAACACACGCTGGACTAAACATTGCTCGTGGCGGGTAGTAAGGAACTTCACTAATTGGAATATCCAACTTTAAGCTTTTTAGCATCAATATAGCTAAGAAATAAATTTGTTTTTGTGGCATTATTTTATGTATTATAAATAATTTATTATAATTGTGTTCACATACATTAAGTAAACTTATTAATAATAAAGCACATTGATAGATCAACAGAGATGAATAAGTTATTGACGCGGGAATATTGGTTGACTAACTGTTAAGATATCAATAAAAAAGTATATTATACGAATTGATTTTTAAATCAAACACATATTTTTTGAGTATACTAAGTTGTATTTTATTAAAAACACATACGAATTAATATTGTGACAATTGTGTCGCATAGTTATGTCCTTATGTAACTATAAAATTCTTGGTACTTAAATGATAGTTTTAACATGAGCAGCAATAATTTATAAAAGACAAGAATAGTCAATGGGGGATGTAGGTTCATAATGTAGTTAATTCAAAAATTCGTATTCGGGTTTGGATGTAGGTTGATTTAAAAATTAATTCGTAAATTAAAATGGAGTACTACAAATTAAACGCCAAATCAAGAAATAAAAAAGTATAACTTCAGTGTATCCAGTATTTTTGTACGAAAATTTGAACACACTTTTGAGTATGTTAAATTTTCGATATTAATTTGATTCATATACGTGTTGTGCGTGTCACACGTAAGTGTCGTAATATTATGACATATCAAGTAACCTATCAAATAATTTATGTTCTAGGAAACTGGCAAAGGCAAACGAGAATATAAACATAAATTGATATAAAATGAAAGAATGAATTATTATTTTAGCATTGTTTATTCAGATAGATACATACGAGTATATAAAACAGGAAATGATTTATTTACAAATTATATTTATTGTATAGTATTTACAGCAAGCAGCACGTACGAGGAATCAATTAAGACCGATGTTATTATTTATTAAGACAGGCATTTTTTGTGTTCGATAATATCCGCACGCTAAGCCATGTTTTAATTGATAATTTTGACTGTCATTTTAATTGATAAGTTTGAAATACAAACGCCTTTTAACACCTCCTATAGAATTTGTAAATATATATAAGTAAATGTATTTAGTATATTAAAAGCATTGATAACTTTGTGGTATGGTAATAAAACACCAACCTCTCCTTACCATCCATTGTTTACTTTGTGTAATAACAATTTTTTTAAATACTTATTTGTGACTACCGGTTTCGGAAAATTATTCCATCATAAGGTCATTTAAATTGAAATAAAATTATTACATTAATGTAATATTATTTGAATTTTAATGACCTGATGATGAAATCATTTTCCGAAACCGGTAGTCACAAATAAGTGTTTTGAAAAAGTGGTACTACACAATGCATACAATGGATGATAAGGAGTGTTTTATATAGAAATGTATTCATCTACACCAAATTCTTTGCTTCAAATAACTATAAATATATTTTTATATGATTTGTTATAAATCGAAAGCTCACAGGCAAACAAATCGACGCTAGACTCCAAAATTGGCGTCACGTTGTGGTGTTCAGTGTTTGTAAAAACAAATATATGAGATCGATTTTCATATTGTGTATTTTTCGTACCTTCCTTCCTTATGTTGTATTTCTTAATGAGTGTAAATCAATTGTTCACGGTTCATGCGAGATTAATCAGTATATCAACAATATACCTATGTATAAAATATATAAAATAAACATATTTGTAACATTTGATTAGTAAAATACTGTTCTTTGGTAGCATTTATTAATCTCGTTTAAAACTGTTAATGGTTTTAAATTAGTTAACTTATGCTCATAAATCAATTCATAAAAAAAACTAACGTTAGGTATCGAATAACTGAAAATGTAATTTATTTTCACATTTTACGCAATTATTTACTAGAATGAACAAAGACAAAACTAACAGGATGAAGTTTGTTGAATATCCACCTTGACTCAATATTTATGTATCTACAAAGTGTATACTTGAACTCAGACAAGATAAAAATATACTTCCATAAACGGTAATAATAATATACTCGTATTCGTAAAAAGTTTACGAGTACCCAGATTTTGTAACAGTATTGAATATGGGCATAAGCTTTTGTACTCGAATGATTGTATTACCTTTTATTTTTTCATTTCGATATTTACCATCTAAAATCTAGGGGAATTAACAATAACTGCTTCATAAAGAAGAATAACCCTAAAAAATAAATTCATGCACCCTACTTATAAAAGAAAATGTTGGAATTAAACCCATTCAGGAAACCATAGCCAGTGCAGTTCTTGAAGTAATGGTGTTGCTTCAAGATGGTTGAAGCTGCTTGTCACGTACCGGAACGTGTAGAATAATGATTCGTACCCATTTATTGCTTCTAGTCATTTGACGAGTACATTTATACATTACACGTATCTAGAATTATGTGAGTAGGAAAATGATACATTAATGTATAAATGTATGTTTGCACTATATATATATATATATATATATATATATATATATATATATATATATATATATATATATATATATATATATATATATATAGATCTATATATATATATATATATATATATATATATATATATATATATATATATATATATATATATATATATATATATATATATATATATATATATATCTAGATTTTTCAGGAGAACGTTTTTAAAGTTCAAAAATATAATACAATGTATTAAAAATAAATATCAAGCCACTTATTGAAACTTTTACTGTGCAACAGATCTTTTAAGGTAAAACCTGAAGGTTTTTCTCCATTTGAAAAATATTTAGTATTTTTAAAAAAATAATTAAACGATACCTTTTCTTCAAATGCAAAAATAACACTTTCTGCTCTGTAGCGGGTAAATATTAAGTAAAAATATGCCTTTTCCTGGGATATAGTAGGTACATTTTCTGGGCATTCCGCAAACATCCACAACTAAAAATTGACGATTTTTGATTTATGACGTTCTTGAAAGTAGTGAGCGACATGTATACCGCTCTTCTTCTTTGTCCCCATTTCCATCAATGTTAGTGCCTATCATATGATAATAAATAGACTGGATATCGAAAAGGTAAAATGAAATGCAACCGATTTTTCTAAAATATGTTGGAAACTAGAAAATAGAATAAGAAGTATCTACCAAATTCTAGTAACGAGTAATTGTTGAACAGCAATGTCATCTGAATCTTTAATTACGCGAAGAAAAGGTGTTTAGTTTTGCGCTTTAGATTAAAAATAATTATACATTATATTATTTTTTTGACATCTCAACATAGATGAAGAACAATATGAAAGTCTGGGCATTTACGGGGCTAACGACCGTTACACACTCAAAATGTTGATTATATATTGAATAACAAGTGTCTCTAAATACATTATGGACAAATTTCAAATTTGTTTAATTTCACAAGCTTGTTGTTCTACTATTCTATAGCGACTGTCAAGAAGTACGCTATACTTTATGAGATGTGTCTAGTATTGTGTATATTGCTGTTACGTTTAACGGATGGCGTTGCCACTACGGTCAAAAAATATTTTTACCTATCACAGAAATACACAAACATTCGCGTATTTGAATGCAATATTGTGTCAACATTTCAAAGTAATCCGTATATAACCTAAGGAGATTTAGCATTTTGAACAAACGAACAATTACATTTTTAAATAATTGATTCGGCAGTCTCTTTGGGGTAAAATCTCTCCATTTTAAATTAAAATCTTACTTAGCAAGTGCCATTATTTCTTAAAATATATTTTCACATGTGTTTCGATGCATTCCGCATCATTTTCTTTTGCGGTGTTAGAAAATGATGCGAAATGCATCAAAACACGTGTTACAATAGATTTGAATAAATAGTGGTATGTAGTAAGTAAAACTAAATATTAAAAAAAAATTATATATATATATATATATATATATATATATATATATATATATATATATATATATATATATATATATATATATATATATATATATATTATTTTTCTCTTTCCAAGATAAGAAGTTAATGCGCTTCGTAAATAATAACTAAAAAAATAAAAGTCGTGATATACCAGGATAACATGTTCATGATAAGATGTTCATGAATTGAGGCGTGATTGGATTTATCCTGAGCACAAATACCATGATTTATTTTATGATAGTACATTATCCATAAGTGCGGAGTGTTAAAGGTAGGTATACAAAAGAATTTATGATGGTTCATCCGGTAATTAGCCGCAATAAATACATACCTATGTATGTGATGCATCGGAAACAAATCAACTTCATTTTATAATAAAGAAATCGAAAAAAACTGTTTGCTTGGGAGAAATTATATGTAGAACATTGCCTACTTGCTGCATGCTACTTGCAGGTAACGTGACCTAGACTCGTATCAAATATTTATTTTGATTTGATTTCTATCACACAAACATTGAATGCACAAAATACCATAATTGACACATTAAGTTATATATATATATATATATATATATATATATATATATATATATATATATATATATATATATATATATATATATATATATATATATATATATATATATATATATATATATATATATATATATATAGATATATAGATACGTATATATATGTACATATATACATATATATATATATATATATATATATATATATATATATATATATATATATATATATATATATATATATATATATATATATATATATATATATATACGTATTCGATTCCTGCAAATTGAAAAATAAATTCAAGAAAGACTTATTTTCAAATGGTCTAGGTATTCGTGATGTATTTTTCACAATTCCTTTCCCTATCCTTAATATCCTACCTCCAGATAAGCCTCTTAAAGTAGAGCTTTTGCAGATAATTGCTTTTAAAAAATATGGAAATATTGATGTTCAATAATAGGTAGAATGGTAGAACGTTACACAAGTGTATAAAGTGATCATTCAAACCAACTTTTGATAGGCCGTAAGTCCTGTGAATACTCACAGTTCCATTTTCTTCATCATCCATGTTGAGATATTAATATAAATAGCTCCTAAATGGACAAACCCAGATTCGTAAACAAAGGTTTGAACACACTCAAAATATTTTGAAACGATAAATATATCGATCAATTCTTTTTTGACGCCAACAGAATTTTTATATCACCCGTGATGGATATTTTGAAGTGGTCAAATTAAATGTAAATAGTATGTTTTTTTTTGACAGCTTGAATCATAGATCATCACCAGTTCCAGGTATCTTCCAGTATACTCGGTTATATTACAGGCCAGTTCAGTGGCATGACGCATCACCTGTAGGCTATTGGGTAGCCCAGTGGTTCCCAATTAGTGTTTGCTGACACCACTTCATGAAAGACCTCCAACTCGCTTACCTCTTTTTTGCAGTAATGATAAAAATATATGAAATCTGTTTTATTTAACATTTATTATCACCAAAATATGTATTACTGATTAACTTATTTTGGTCAGAGATTGCCGGGTGTACTTGTTGAAACTTCTTGTATCCCTGGGGGTAAGCGTACCACTAATTGGGAAACACCGGGTGAGCCGCTACCTTCGTATCTCACTGTACGATGAGTCGGGTGTTAGCGGAAGTGAGAAATTCATCATCCTGCTCATATTCGAGATAACTCTATTCATTAAATCCTTATTCATGTTCATATTTGAGTACTGTTTGACAGAAATTAAGTTTGTTAAACAACTAACATAACCTTAATAAACGAATACGCATTAACAAATGGGGATTATCAGTTATTTTTGCGGGTGCGATATTTCTATTTGAATGAAATATTAAACGAGAGGCAAGGCAAAACGAGTGTATGGTAATTTAAAAATTATCTTGAGAAAGACATCTCGTATATTCTTAATTTCAAAAAGACAATTGTAAAGATTTATATTATTTTCCCATATTTATTGTAACATCATCAGAATCGTAAAAATACCTTGTGAATATTCAAAACGGTATTCCAGGTTTATGAAAATACCCTTCACCTTATTTATGTGGAAAAAATCGCTTGGAAACAACAGTGATTAAGATAGTTTGAAAATTTACTCTAAACCAGTGATTCCCAAAGTGGTCTATATCGACCCCCAGGGGTCTATGACAACTTGCAAGGGGTCTATGTTTTAATTTGAATTAAAAATATAAATGTATAAAACCTAACATGTGTGGTTCAAAGTGAGTAACACTACATACACCGGCTGTCAAAAATACATTTGAAGTTAATGAATTTGATAAAAATCAATATCAGGTAAGGCAAGGGGTCTACGAGATAAAAGAGTTTGGGAACCTCTGCTCTAAACAATAGGGATATTCAAATCTTAGTACAATATATACAAATACAGGATTCAACTCCCAATGGATTGTCATTAAGTTCGTCGTCAAAAGTTTCGAAAATCGAAGTAAATATGATTTTCAATCATGAATAGGATAGTGACTTTTATTCGTTAAAAAAACGGTCACTTAAACGAACCAATTCGTAAGTCCTGTAAATGTCCAGACCTCATTTTACCCCTTTCGATAAAATGACAAAAAAAAGGTTAAGGTAATCGTTAAATGTGACTCTTTATTATAATAGTTCTTTCGATACCCAGTAGAGTAATAATAGTGAAATGGCAAGCACGTAATGTATCGTAGGTGTGATACATGAGAAGAAAATTGAGTGATGAAACAAGTATTCGATAAGAAAACGTGGCATTATGTAGTCGTCTTAGTTCAAACATGCAGATTTTTCCATTCCTCCACACTTCACACCGCAATGACGTAAGGCCACAGCGCCGCGATGGGCGCGCAACACTTGTGTTACATATATTGAACTGAAAAATGTTCGTTTATTGTTGATTGTATACTGTGTACTCTAATGGCGAACTAATTAGATTGTAATGTATGTATCGGGAGTGTGCGAGTTGTTGTGAGAGACTTGAGACAACACGCGTGGGACACATCGTCGTAAAACAAAGATTTCATCAGCCCACACTACTGCCAAAAGGAATCTAGACCTCAACTTAAAGTTAATACATAAAAGGAAATGAAACCAAAGGATTCATACCAGCAAAAACTTGTACTTGAAATTGAAATGGTTCGTTGATTACGTCATCATAAAATAATATACGATAGAAGACAAAACAAGTGTACAAAAACACAGATTTCCAAAAAAATAAATATACTTAAACAATATTTGAATGTTTCACTGTTTATTTTCTCTGAACTCCTTACCTAATGTTTATCAGTTTTAATGTGTAGCAGTCTTCAATAGATGGCTTATTTTTACTTTTCTATATGTGGTTTTAAGGACTACAGAAAAGAAAATATTATTGCATTTTTGCACCAAACCATTGTTTTTTTTTACCATTTGAGCTCTACAATTTCCACAACAAATGGTACACAGGGCACTGCATCGTACATAAGCAAAGTTATCTTAACTAACTAACCAACCATCACGCAACTTCCCCGCAGGGGTAGGCAGAGATAATAGAACGCCACACCACTCGGTCCTTGCAAACATTCTTCGCCTCTTCCACGTTCATGCATCTCCTCATACATACCCGCCGATTGTTTCAGCTCCTAACCTGACTACTTTCAAGTTTTGGCATACTTGATCGTGTCAAGTTTTTCTCTTCAACGTTATCTTGATCGTTAAATATTACATTTTAAGTAAAGGTTATCAATCTCGCGCTTCAAGTACTTTCGGGGGTAATATTAAATGAATACTACAGTGAAAAATAACATATACATCAATGATCAATGGGATCAAACATCCCCCTGTCAATTAAATCCGGGTCTTTTAGCACGGTAGCCAAATGCACTGATCACTAATCTGCGGAGGCGGATAATACATACCAATGTATTAAAAATGATATTACAGTATAGTACATATGCAAATGAAAAGAGTGTTTTGATTTATAAGAAATAAATCCTTTTAATTGTTTTGTCGTCATTTCCATTCCATTAGTCTACTCGCCTCGATTCCTTGCAGCTAGTAGCCAGTGGTAGAGCAGTGTGACCAATTACCGGGAGAAGATAATATATCTATCAGGAATAGCAGCTTTATTGCGGCGGCTTCGCTGCCGACTGATACGATTCTTTGATAAATGACAACCGAGATGTACACCTGCATTCTGGTGGAAGAGATATTACCGAAGAAGTTTACGCGGACTCCGATCTGCTTGGAGATAAGACAGATATTTCATCATCGTAGATAAGGCGTGCATTGACAAAATGAAAAGAAAACAATTTATATTATACAAAGTATACAAGCTATGTAACACGGGTATGTTAAACGTGGGCTGAGGAAATAATAATTACCTTTTTTCATTTATTTTATAAATTTTCCATGTATGTATATTATTTTAAATTTATTTTGTTCATTTATATTATAGATATTTTTTTTGTTCATTTGCTAGATGCTTTTTTTTAACAATCGTAAAATAAGTTACGCTGTTCTTCCCAATAAAGCGAACTTTGTGCTTGGAGAAGGACTTACACTCATTGTTTATTGTTTATGCTTATGAGTGATACAATAGTTTTTTTTTAGTTTTTTTTTATTATTATTATTTTATTATTTTGTGGGTGTTTTTTTTTCCGAGTCACATGTATACAAGGCAGTCAATTAAAAAAAATTAAATAACTTATTTTTTTATCTGTAGGAAGGTTTCATTAATTGATTCGGCAGTCACTTTGTGGTAAAATCTATCCATTTTTAATAAATGTTTTACTAAGTAAATACCACTATTTCTTAAAATGATTGTAGGAAGGTTGTTGAAGTATTTGGTTCCCAAAATTTGTAAAGTTTAATGTAAAGTCATTTTGGTATCTCGAAGATGAACACTGCTTTAGATTCAA
>NW_028280931.1:0-25000 GCF_059751285.1 Brachycentrus maculatus | reverse complement strand
TGAGATGGATCACATATGGGTAGAATGGTGAATGTTACACGTGTGTAAAATGATCACCAACGTATGACAGGTCGTAAGCCCTGTAAATATCAAGACTTTCATATTCTTCTTCACTTATTTTTAGATGTTAAGATGTATTATTTTTTTTAAATTTCAAGATAAAATCAAAATGCCTTTAAACTTACATTTTACTACAAACATGTCTTGTAATATATTACACAAATTGTCTAATTTACCTTCTTATAAAACAAAATACTCTTTTTTTATTGGATGCGTTATCATAAAGACATGTACAATTGTATCAAACAATATAAATCATATTTGATTGTGTTTTTTTTCGCATCGAAAATAGGAATTAACACTACGGAGGTAGGCAGAAAAGAAATAAAAGTTAAGTGTCCATTTTTAGCTGAGTGGTATTTGATGTAAAAGCATTATGCTACCTACATTATACATACATCGTACACATGTACATATTGCGAATGGAATCACACCTACCAGGAGTACATACGAAACAATAGATTGAAATCCCACGGGCTATTTTTCCCTCCCAGTCTTCCCTTACTCCGTCCCCCACCCCTCCCTGATCCCCGCCCGTTGGTCACGATCCTTTCTACAAATCCCGATACAATTAGCGCCTACATGTTGGAAGGGGAGAGAGATCGAGAATTATTTTCTAGTAAATGGAGGTGCCTTCGTTCTGGCTGAATTCGAATACTCCGCTGCATGTGATTTTAAGTATTTAGCAGGCGAATGAGTTTTAATTTGGCGTGGTCGTGAAGAAAAACAGGTTAAGTCAAAGGATAATAAACATGTATTGTTTTTAATTAATGTTTTACTTGGTAAATACCACTATTTCTTAAAATCTACTATGACACGTGTTTCGATGCATTCCGCATTATTTTCAAACGCCGTTTTTACGACAAAGTGACTGCCAAATTAATTAATGAAATGTATATTTTAATGTACATTTTATATTGGAACCAGGTTCCAGCTCTAATGTATGGAAGTGAAACATGGAGTTGGCAAAATAAGGATGAAAGTAGACTGAATGCAGTCTAAATGCGATCTCTCAGAAGAATGTGCGACAAAACGATGTATGATAGATGTGCGAATAGTGAATAGTGAAGTAAAGAAGGAATGCAAAGCTGAGATAAGCATTATCGATAAAATTAAGAAAGGTGTGTTGAGATGGTTTGGACATGTGGAACGAGTGAGTGATGAAAGAACGGTATAACAAATTTATGCGGCGAATGTTAGTGAGAAAAGAAGCAGAGGAAGACCGAGAAAAACATGGCACGATCAGGTATGTCAAATACTTGAAAGTGGTCAGGTTAGGAGTCGTAACAACCGGCGGGTATGTATGGGGAGATGCATGAACGTGGAAGAGGCGAAGAATGTTTGCAAGGACAGAGTGGTGTGGCGCTCTATTCTCTCTGCCTACCCCTGCGGGGAAGCGGCGTGATGGTTAGTTAGTTAGTTAGTTTTTTATCCGCTAAATAAAAAAATACTCAATTCAAAGATAAATGGAGCCGAGAACGCACATGTGAAGAAACGTGTCAATTAAAAGAAATATACAAGTTCCGAAATTTTAGTTCTGCATTTGCCAATCATGGGTAAAAAAGTATGTAAAGTGATCTACAAAATTTTTAGTGTGTCCAAATACTTGTTCACAAAATCTGGATTATCTCCAATTACAGAAGTTATTTTCAAATTATTTTTTGACATCTCATCAAAGATGAAGAAGAATATGGAAGCCTGGGCATTAACGGGGCTGACGACTTTCATAGGCTGGTTTTAGTGATCACTTCACACACGTGTAATATTTACCAATTCTTCCCCTTATTGACAACCACACTACTCAAATTCTTGGTTTCTAAGTTCTATATATGTATATGAACCAATTTTGAAACATTATTCTTCAATCACTAGAACTTCAGTAGAGACATCTATTGGTGAGATGAAATTGAGTAGTGTGGTTGTCAATAATGGGTAGAATTGGTGAATGTTACACGTGTGTTAAGTGATCACTCAAACTAGCCTATGACGGTCGTCAGCCTCGTAAATGCCCAGACTTCCATATTCTTCTTCATTTTTCATGAGATGTCAAAAAATAATATGTTAAGTGATTGTTTAAACCAGCCTTTGATAGGTCGTAAGCCCTGTAAATACCCAGACTTCTATATTCTCCTTCATCTATGTTAAGATATCAATATTATCCTATGCGAAAAATGATCGCATAAACCAGCCAATGGCAGAAAACCCATACCCTTACATTTTGATGTCAATAACTTCTGCGCGTTAAATCGTTCATATTAATTAGTTCTACCAGGGACACATAGTATTCATGCGGTCGCGAAGACAGCAATACATGTTCCGAAGACGTGAGGATCGCAGGGAGATGCCATCACTCAGCATTACACAGCACGGCTCCGTCTCATTACTAGTAATGCACGTTATTGTACCGTGGTGTACACTTCAGATGAGATATATATCTATTAGTCAGATAATGGACCGTTCCTCCCAAGGCTGCGGAATGTCCCGCTTACACCGAATCCACGTCCAGTAATTGAATTAGTTAGCCACCTGTTCGTTGGTCATTGGTTGGGGTGATGTTTATACTGAGTGAACAAAAAACGATACACAGTAAGAAAAAAATAAAAACTGTCAAAAAAAAAAATTAAATGCAATATAATTTCACATCGTTTTTTTTTAAGCAATTTAATTCACCTCTTAATAATAATAATAATATTTTGGGTTATTTACATGGTGCCATTTTTGTGAGTTTTCCCGTGCTGAGGGCACATTTTACAAAACTAATTTGTAAATCTATATGAAAGAAAATTATTTGTGACACGCAATCAAATACGACATGGTCGAATGATATAATCTATTTCGGATCTATCCACCTCCATTTATTTTACGTGATATCATAAAAAAATGTATTTGCTACTTACGATGAATTGAATTTACATAAAACTAGCTGTACCTAGCTAGGTTTGGTCTAGTAAAATTTTACACACATTTTTAGTACGTATAATTTCATAATAATACTGGAAATATTGATTATACATCTGTATATTAAGGATCAACGATATCAAACATAACAATCAACAAAAAAGCAACGTTAATGCTCTCTGCCATGAGCAATGTTCATAAGTGCACGTATTGATGTTGCGTTTAACAGACAGAGCTTTCGTCGAGGTAAAAAAACTAAATTTTTTTATTAATACTTGTCATCTTTTTCATTTTTATTTTTATAGATGGATGAAAGCAAGCACTATTTAAATGCATAACTGTGTCAAATTTACAAAACAATCGATGAAAAACTGATTTTACGGTTTGAAAAATGGCAGTAACATTTTAACTCATATAAATTAAATACAGAAATTTCGTATTATATCAGTAGACATACTTGATTTATAAAGGAAATGTATAGTATTTTTATAACTTCCTAAATATTTTTTTTATCTACTTGAAAAAAAAAATCACTTCTTTGTTTGTGACCTTTTTTGTGCCATCGTGTTGCTGCCTATATTAGTCCACTTTCAATTATTAGGAATTGGAGGGTCCGACACCTGAGAAGAGCGAAATTCATTTGTTGGTGGAAATACCGCACCCTTGTTTAAACGTAATGAGGGAGCAGGAATGAAGATTCTGTGATAAAACGTATCGGAGGACGAACAAAGAAATTACATCCCAAATTAGAAACACAAAACCGGGATTCATTAAATTATACAATTAAAATAAAAACAAACCAACAGATCACTTTGTGCGAATAAACCTGCAGATCACTTTGTGTCAGGTTGTGGTTCCGTGATTAGTGTTGCGGACACTTAAGCCAGAGTTTCTCGGTTCGAATCGACTCTACCACAATTTAATACCTATTTCTTATTATGAGCCGCTTAGGCTTACAGAAAAAGTAGAGTCTGTAAATAATAAAAACGCAAATATTTCTTTTTTTTTTAATAAAAACTAAATAAAAAATTATTAGAAATTGGTATCAAATTGTGGTAGACGAACTAAAAAACTCTGACTCAAGAGTCCGCGATACTAACCAAGGGACCACAACCCGACACCACTATTATAATAGCTGAAATATGATACAAATTATGTAGACTGCAAATTCTCTTATAAAGAAAGACTCGAGAAATATTAAACGAAAACAATATATATATCTAAGATAAAATTAGTGACATTGTGTAATAAAGTATTTCGGCTGAAAAACTCGATTACATTCTTATCGTTAAAAGCCTGAGATCAATGTTTGTCTTCTTTTTATGAGTTTGAATCAGCTTTATTTATTTACGATAAAGAATAAAATAGGAAAACAATACATTTCTCTCCAATAAAGCATTTACAGATATCCTATATATCCGTACAACCAAGTTTATTATTAAGAATGTATTTTTATAAATATGTTTTATTTATGCCGGCTTCTTTGTTTTTCTTAACATATCTGATATAAAAGGCAATCGATACGAACCAATATTAATAATAAACCATAATTCAAGGACAATAATAATAATATTTCAGCTTGAATAAGGACCGAGCGCAAGACGATGGGTCAGCCATATTTTGTTTAAAACAAAATAGTATTCTAAAATAATACTTAAATAAAAAAATAAAAACAATTAGAAATACTGTTAATAAAATGAAAAATTTCTCTTTGACGATAGTATAAATCTTAAGCTCAGACAAAAAATGATCGAATGTTATGTGTGGTCAATTTTACTTTATATCAAGGCATGGTCCCTCAAGGTTAATATTATTAACCGCTTCAAGGATTTTGAAATGTGGATCCACATCCAGGATGTTCAAAATATCCTCGACATATCGCTCACTCCTTTCAAGAACGTCATAAATCAAAAAACTTGATTTTTCAGGAGAACGTTTTTAAAGTTTAAAAATATATTATAATGTATTAAAAATAAATATCCAGCCACTTATAGAACTTTTTACTGTGCAACAGATCTTTTTAGGTAAAACCTGAAGGTTTTTTCTCTATTTGAAAAATATTTAGTTTATTTAAAAAAATAATTAAACAATACCTTTTCTTCATAATGCAAAAACAACACTTTCTGCCCTGTAGCGGGTAAATATTAATTTAAAAATATACCGCTTTTGCTGGGATATAGAACATTTTCTAGGCATTCCAAAAACATGCACAACTGAAAATTGACGATTTTTGATTTATGACGTTCTTGAAAGGAGTGAGCGATATATGATAAGTAACGATGAAGTACTAAGTAGAGCAAGTGCACAGAGAGAATTGCTCACAACAATCAAACTCCGTGAAACTTCGTATTTTGGTCGCATTATAAGAACTGAAAAGCATTTATAAATTAATTTTTAAATCAAACACAGATTTTTTGAGTCTACTAAGTTGTATTTTATTAAAAAACATGAAAATTAATATTGTTACAATTGTTACGCCTAGTTGAACGACATTCGTTTGAAAATGCCATAACTAGGCGAAACAACTGTCACAGCATTAATTTTTATGTGTTTAATAAAATACAACTTAGTAGACTCAAAAAAATCTATGTTTGATTTAAAAATTAATACATAAATTAAAATGGAATTCTGCAAATTAAACGCCAAATCAATAAATAAGTGAAAAGTATGCTATTGTACAACTGGTCATAAAAGGGAAGATCGAGGGTCGCAGAGAGGTTGGCAGACGACAGCTTTCCTGGCTAAGAGATGTGCGGAGGTACTGTTTCGTACTGCCCAGGACAGACAAGGTTTCTCCCAAGTGATCGTCAACGTCGGGGAGACTCGGCAGGACACATGAAGAAGAAGAAAAACTGTACAATTAATAGTTCTTTAATATTGCCACGGACTGGTACATAGGACTCATCACCTTTCCTTCGTGTAATCAACGATCAAGATTACACTGCTTCTATATGATGCAATGCCTTATATGCATATTGGTTGGGTAAAAGGGTTACGTTGATTAAGTTAAAGCAACGAAATGCAAGACCAATCGCCTTTCCTCCGTGTTTTCAACGATCGATATTCAACTGCTTCCTTATTATTCAGTACCCTATGCACCATCAGGTACGGATCAGAGTTATAAGGTAAGCAGAAAAAGTGTGTTAGAAGTATGAACTTTTCACGCGAACATTCAAGTCATGTTAGGCGTTTCGTATTAATAAAAGAAATATTTATAAAATATTTCATATTTTACCTACTACGTGTATTTTTTCAAAAGATGAACAATTAATACATAAATATAAATAGCATCTATGTAAGAAAAGAAATAAACCCTTTTTATTTTTGGTGTTTGCATATATGATCGATATTTCTATCAAGTAAAGTAAAAACAACCTCAGTTTTTCATGAGTAAATAAGTAGACATCTAAATACACTTTGTACTGCTCCATTGTAGCTGGCGTACTCCTAAGCGTATGTTTTACGTCCAATTTTCAATTTTGATATTAGCGAGATAGTCAAAATAATAGGCAGTTGTTCGGGAATTGTATTATTTATTTCCTTTACTGATACGAACACTCGCCGAGGCGTGTCAAACTTAACTGGATGGAACTTTGTATCCACGTACGTGCCTACAGCCGAGTTCAATGGATAAGTATGATTATATGTAGCCGTCGTCAAGTATGGTGCGTGACTTGATTCAAAAGGAATTCACAAGTCAGGGGAAATCAAGAATGGAATATTAAGTTGACTAAAAACGGAGATTTCGTTTGAACGGAGGAATTCACAATTTATAAACACAAGTTTTCGAGTCTCATTGAATAGAGCCTGAGTTCATAGTTCAGAGGCCTCTAAAAATGAAATTGTATGGGTGCTTGTCCACTACCCGGAATTCCGTGTAATTTTTACCGTCCGGCACGTCAGTTAGCGTTTTAAAACGACGATTTTACGATCGAATTTACGTGCAACGTATTCGCGCACCGATCAAGAGCTCCGATCTGAATAAAGATGGACAAAAGCACAAGCCAATCCAAGCCAATCGTCGTTTTAAAACGCTTACTAACGTGCCGGACAGTAAAATTACACGGAATTCCGGGTAGTGGACAAGCGCCCTATGGGCGTTTGTGAACTACACGGAATTTTACCGTCCGTCACTTCAGTTAGCATGATAAAACGGATGATTGGCTTGGATTGGCTTGTGCTTTATCTTTCTTTCTTCGGATCGGTGCTCTTCATCGGTGCGTGATCACGTTGCGCGTAAATTCGTCCACGCTAAACTATCGTAGTCGCTTTTATTTTTAAAAACCGGACTGCCGGACGGTAAAAATGCGTGTAGTGCACAAGCGCTCTATCGTGTTTAACACTTCTCTGTTTTGATACTCCTCCGTAGGAATGTTGTAAACGAAAAGAGCCCGTTTTACAAAATAGCTAGCAGAAATAAGAATGCTGTAAATAGAAATTTATTCACATTTACTCATCTCGCACAATGAGAGATGACAAGCACATAACGTAGGTACGTTTCTAGAAGGTTGCGTACGTCATAACGGATATATTGTACTTTTGTTTTATGTATCTACACACAAGCATGTTTATTCCGAATTTCGCAAACTCAATCCAACTTTAGTATCACGTTTTAAATTGAAGCATACAACCGCTGTACAAATAACTCCTAATCCCCCTTTAAGACGAACGTTGAATATCTTTAAATAATTTGATTTCCCGGTCACAAAAAAGAGCGGAAACAGTTTATAGGGAGGAAAATGACTCCCGGATTTCCATTCAGCTCCAATTCGAGAGAAAATCTTCTTTTAAACTCTAGTCGAACTCTAAAATCGTCTTTACTCGATCTAAATCAAGAGAACGTCTCCAGAGGGTGTGATTTGTTGGAAAGGCGCCGAATTTTGGCGGGAAAAGTTTCTCGCTGTCACGTGACCGCCCCCGCGGGCCGCCATTTTAATTCTTTTTTCTTCCAGAACTTTCCTCCCGAGGATGGACATGTCCAAGCGAGCAGAACAAATGCGTATTTGAATCAAGTTTTTTTTCAAGTTCGACTTCTGCTCTGACAGCGACGTGACTGTAGAAAAATAATGGCGGCGGGGGAGCGTCTGACGTCACGGAATCTTAATAATGCGACTTTTTCTCAAATGTAAATTTCCCAATAATAATTCTCTTCAAGTTGGCGAAATGTCATTAAAGAGTTGATGAGTCCATTCAGAATTCATTCGTTTTTATGACGGCCATTAAGATTATAATATTTTACTGTCAAACTGTGCGGTCGGCAGCGGTAAGCTGTAACAAACAATGATGCCGACAGTTTCACTAAAAGAGGATTATCTGGCAACGTTTCAATATCTAAATGCTATTAAAATTATTTGTCACAACCACTTCACATCACAATCAAAATGAAACTAAACGGCCATTAATGGGATCGGGACATACTTCTATAAATGCTACATTGAATAAACGTTTCTTGCAAATTTCCGGTTCGTTACAATATAACATACTATCATATTGAAAAAAAAAACTAACTAACCATCACGCCGCTTCCCCGCAGGGGTAGGCAGAGAGAATCGAACGCCACACCACTCTGTCTTTGCAAACATTCTTTGCCTCTTCTACATTCATGCATCTCCTCATACATACCCGACGATTATTACGACTCCTGACCCGGCCGCTTTCAAGTATTTGACATACCTGATTGTGCCAAGTTTTCCTCGGTCGTCCTCTGCTTCTTTTTCCAACTACATTCGCTCCATAAATTTGTTTAACCGTTCTTTCTTCGCTCATACGCTCCACATGTCCAAACCATCTCAACACACTTTTCTTAATTTTATCGATAATGCTTATCTCAGCTTTACATTCTTTCCTTATTTCATCATTCGAACATCTATCAAACATCGTTTTGCCACACATTCGTCTGAGGGATCGCATTTCGACTGCATTCAGTCTGCTTTCATCCTTCTTTTGCCAACTCCATGCTTCGCTTCCATACATAAGGGTTGGAACCAGAACTCCATTGTGTACTGCCAGTTTAGCTTCCGCTGATAGATTTTTATTTGCTAAAACTGATTTTAGTGCACCATTCACTCTGTTCCCAGCATTCACTCTCCTTTCTATGTCTTTATCAATCTTTCCATCCCTAGAAAACATACTACCCAAATATATGAAATCATCTACCTGTTCCAAAATCTCCCCATTTACCAATATTTCACACTCAGATCTACATTCATCTCTTTCAAAAACCATGATTTTGGATTTGCTAACATTCATCAATAAATCACTTTCCTTGCACACATTATACACTTTTGTCACCAACGTTTGCAGGTCTTCTTTGCTATCGGCAAGAAGAACAGCGTCGTCAGCATATAAAAGGCAACAAACGGTCAAATTATTCATTCTTGCTCCAATATTCAAACCTTTCAGCTCTTTCATGCAGTTATCCATGTATAGATTAAACAGCCAAGGCGACATTACACATCCCTGTTTTACACCTTTAGAGATGTCAAACCAGGATGAAAAAGAGCCATTTACCCTAATGCATGCAGTGCTATCCTCGTACAAGGATGCAATGCCCTGGATGAGTTTACTGCTTACTCCATACTCAGATAACACCTTCCATAACTTCATTCTATCAACGCGGTCATACGCTTTTTGCAAATCCACAAATGCGCAGAAAAGCTTTTGGTTCTTTCCCAAAAACTTTTCTGTTATATCGCGCAAGGCAAAAATTTGATCCGTACATCCTCTCCCATTCATAAAGCCACTCTGAACATCCCACACTTTATCCTTAGTTATGGTTCTTACCCTTTCTATGAGGATTCGTCCATACATTTTACCAACAGCACTCAATAGACTGATTGCTCTATAGTTTCCACATTCCACCCTAGATCCTTTCCCCTTGTAAAGAGGCATTATAACTGCCCTTCTCCAATCGACGGGAGTATAATTCTCCTCTAGACACCGGTTAAAGAGCCTATGTAACCATGTGAGAACTATTTTGCCACCATTCTTGATGTATTCATATTGTATTCATATCATATTGTTGTACTTTATAAAAAATATATATATTTCTAATGATAGAATCAAGAAAAATGACTTATAAAAATGACGTCGCAAAGTTTTGGCTTCGTGTAAAAACAGAGAAAGTATTATAAACAAACCGGGATATATCAATGCGAATCATTTTGACCGTTTTATTATTCTTGGTGATCTAACGTATAAACGCAAAATGCAATAATTAACCAACGCTAAAATATTATTCGTCCGCCTCCGTAGTGTAATTGTCAGCATGCTCGGCTACCGTTTTGAAGGTCCCTGGTTCGATTCCCAGGGGGGTTCAAATAAATATAAGTGAGTTTTTCACTCTAATATTTATTCAATATTATCCTGGACTGGTACCTGAAGCGAAGGGCTGATCACCTTTCCTTCATGTGTTAACGATCAAGATAACACTGCGTTTATATGATGCAGTGCCCTATGCACCATTAGGGTTTGAAAAATGAATGAAAAAATATTATACAATCTCTCGTATACAATATTAAGGATCTCGTATAATATCTTAGCGGTTCGTTTGTCTTGTACAATTTTTTCCTCTTTTCTCACAGTATATTGCTCTAACTTTCTGACTCATCTGTCCAATAAAATATATTGCAACTCTCCACTTAATCTGAAGAGCAGAATTTGTCACCTTTCGCAAACATAATTAATAACCAACCTAACGTTGTATTTAAACGATGATGATACACAACCTAACATAGGTAGAAAATTGTAGAGTGAAAAATTTAAACAGGCGCTCTTCAATTAATTAATTCTTTAATTAATTCACATAAATTCTCTTATTATTTTACGACAATTTTTATCTTAAGAACATTGTATTTTTACATTGAAGTATTAGAACATGATAGAGTAAACTAAATTTTTTTATTTAAAATTTATATTCAAGTAGATATTATGTTTATTTTTAAGTCTATACGTTTAAAACATTACGTACTTTACTGGCACCCAAACTTTACAATATTGCGCAACATAAAATAAAATTAGAAGTAAATAGAAAGAAGCTGGAAAAACAAGTAAAAAAATTACTTCTTGATATGGGACACAAGAGTTGCTTAAAGTTGATCACCCCACCTAAATAAAATCAGCTAACATATTATTATTGTTGCATACTTGGAAATTTCTCACTGCACTAAACTGAACTTATTTTGTTTTTATTACGTTATTTTATATTTTATGTTGCAATATTTTAACACTATGCTAAACTGTACATATTTGGCTTATATTACATTATTTTATATCTTATGTCGTTATATTTGTAATTTCATAATAATATTTTTCATTATGTAAATAGGCGTCTCGTCACGTGTTCTGCCTAGTGAGAGATATTAAAAAATAAAATACGTATTGTAAAAATAAATAAACAAGATTTAATTAAAATACAAATAAAGAAAATCAATCTTTAATAAGGCGTTAATTATGCCTAGTACTTATAAGACTATAGAACGAAGAAAAAATATTAAAGAAAGACCCAATTTAATTACATTTTTTCAATTGTATCCTTGATAATCGTACAAAATAGAAAAAATGTTAAAAAAAAACAACAAACAGAAAATAAAAACCGATCTAGCTTAAATCATTAAGATAAACATAAAAATTTTATTATTAACTTCGTACAAAATAGAAAATATGTTTAAAAAACAACAAACAGAAAATAAAAACCGATCTGGCTTAAATCATTGAGATAAACATAAAAAATTTATTATTAACTTCGGACAAAATAGAAAATATGTTTAAAAAACAACAAACAGAAAATAAAAACCGATCTAGCTTAAACCATTAAGATAAACATAAAGATTAATAATAAAAGACTTATAAAATAATATTTTATGATAAATTCAAATTTGTTGATTTGTGTTTGACGATAGTTAACGTGAGAGTAACGATATATAAGCGGAAATAAAAAATTATTACAGAAAAATCACCTTTTAAGATTCTTTAATAGCCAATACAATTAAAATTCTTTAATAAAGGCCAAAGAGTTCCCCAAGACTCTAGAACCTTCATCCTTAAACCTGTAAAAAATTACACAATAATAATTACATGAAGTACGCAAAGTGTGAGCATTTTCAGGCCCGAGCTTACTCTTCAACGTACGGAAATGAGATGGTCATTGGAGATAAATTAAAGAAAATGACTCACCCAACCTTCATCTTCACAGCAAAATTCCTCTTAACCATCTGGAAACGATGAAGTTGACCACTTAAATTATTAGACCAGGAATATCACAAACACACACGGAAAATAAACTGATTTACGCACATTCACCAAACACTCAAATAGTAAATAACTTAAGGTTTTCACGGGAAACATTTTTTTTTAAAATTCAATAATAATGATTTCAGACACAGGCGAGCACAACTTATTTAGTACAACGGATACCGGGTAACTAAATGGAAAACAACAATAAAAGTTGGAAGCGTTTAAATAAGGAATACAAGTACCAACTTGAAATAATATGAAGGGAAAGTTCCGAAGTAAGTAGGTACTAGGTAAGTAAGTACTTACTAGGTGATCACCAAAACGAAAACAAAAAAAAACAAACAAATTGAAAATAGTTTTAAGACAAACTTCACTTGTGGAATCATAAATCGTTGTTGATTTTATATTTCATTCACATAATTTTTTATCGGTAAAAAACGTCACTTCAATGTTTTAAATTTTACAGAAGCAGCACGCTCCACGCGGACACTAATTTTCAACTGAAATTGTAGAGAAAGCGTATTGTTGCATTTTCTAGTTAGAATTAAAACATTGTTTTTAAATGAAATTGCCATAGCGAGGATTTGATATTTTGACTTTTGAGTAGGTGACGTAATTTATTTTAATTTGAAATTGAAATCTAATTTGAATAAATGTACATATAAAAAATGTTAATTTTTAATATCGTATTTTTAATTTAAGTTTAGTAGGATTTATCTGCAAGAATAAAATATCAAGAAATACAAAATTTTTATTTGTTCTAGTTTTTCTCAAAACTGAGAATTTTAAAACTAAAAAAAAATCTACATCTACAATAACAAAAATAAAATTATTCCTTACTTCAATATCTTAAATCTCCTAAAGTCGTTAACCAATTGGTTTGAAATTTTAATACAACGTTTCATTCTAATGTGTTTTCATATATGTATCTTTACAAATAAGAAATAATAATAATAATAATCTTTTGTTTTTTTGTTCATTTGTTTATTTGTTCATTTATTCATTTGTTTATTTGTTTATTTGTATGTTGGAACAGACGCACCTGCCTGTCTTAACATAGATTCATAGCTTCATGCAAAATCATTTCAGCCTCTCTGCCTAACCCTGCCTGAATCGTCAGAGTAACAATTGATAACAGTCATAGTTATAATCAAATTATCAATTTCAACTTGTATCTTATTTGTGTTTCATTCCATGTAAGTACTTTTAAGCCATCAAGACGAATTTTGCAAGTAAGTATTATACTATGATATGTGAGTCTTAAAGCTAACATTATATAAACCACCTTTTCGCGAAAGTTTCGCCGGAAAGAGTTCCGATATTAAGTCTCCAGGCGACGCACTAGATCTTATCTGTCAATAGGAATACTCCACACAACTTCTTCACTACCTTAGCGGAGACTTTCTCTAAATCAATTCGATAAATTAATATTTACCGTCATGTTTTCCAACTTGCATCCGACATTTATTTACGTTTACAAGATAAACATTTTCTTGCCACAATTTTAATGAGGAAAGAAAGTTGCGAGCTTTGAAGAAAGTGTAGGTCGAAGTTGAGCTAAGTTCAAAATTTCAAAAAAGATTTTAACGCCATCGTACATATGTACATTTCGAAATTAAAAAGATTTATCCATGAAAACACCCGATTGTAATAATATAAGCCTAATGGCTTAGATATGACATCGGACGCTAAAAAAAGTCTCATTGTATGAGCTCATAGTCTCCAATCACATTTTAAACCTTTGTTTACTGTAAGATTAATATATAAAATAAAAGTTTTCGTTTGAGTAAGTCGCATTAATTTCCTGATAATATAATAACCGGTTAAAAATGACAAACATTCCAAATAAACATTTAGACGTAGAGTTAATATATTATTATATTAAAATCAATAGTTTTAGCTTTTCCACTTTATTTAAATAAAGTGGAAAAGCTTAAAATATTGGTTTTAATCTAATAACATATTAAAATGCAATTCCATCACGAAGTGTCAGTGGATAATATAAATCTATTAGAAGTAGAGTTATAATTATATTCACTACATATGAAGTAAACACATTATTTTTCATATGGAATCTTAACCCTAGACATCAATTTCATCTCACCAATAGATGTCTCTAGTGAAGTTCTATTGATTCAAGAATAATGTTTTAAAAATTCGTTCATATATATAGAACTTCCAAGAATTTGAGTAGTGTGGTTGTCAATAATGGGTAGAATTGGTGAATGTTACACGTGTGTAAAGTGATCACTTAAACCAGCCTATGACGGTCGTCAGCCCCGTAAATGCCTAGACTTCCAAATTCTTCTTTATCTTTGATGACATATCAAAAAAAAATAATAATAATAACTCCTGTAATTGGAGATAATCCAGATTTTTGTGGACACTTATAATGTTTTAAATATATTTAAGAGTTCCCAGTCGAATCACCAAGATAACTGATACCTTAACTCTAAACAAAGCTCCTATGTTTATCGTTCATCAAAATGGGTTAACGATGAATCTTCATATTATTTTGATGTACAACTCGACGTTGTCAGCGCTGAAATCATTTACCATTGTAAGTAGACATTGATATCGTGGTGTCCCTCGTACAATTTGTCTTTGACTTGATCATTCCCTTTTCCCCTTTCCTCCCTACCGTCCCTCTTTCATGCATATTTACAAATGTGGAATTTTGTAATTATAAGTGTACAAGAACATATATATTTTGAAATACTCATATAAACGAGTACTTTTTACCCCTTCCAGTAGATGCCCTTTGAAAAATTATCAAATAGGTTTATTTGTTTTCATTTTCAGTAGGTACCTACCCCAGATTATGCCAAATATTTTCTTTATTTGAGAATTTAATTTTACAGTTACACCAAGTTACACACAATATGTGTATTTTGATACATGAAGTTGTTGAAAGGAGTGAGAGATATTATCTCTCACTCCTTTCAACAACTTCATGTATCAAAAGTCGTCAATTTTCGGTTGTGCATGTTTTCGAAATGCCCAGAAAATGTACTATATCTCAGCATAAGCGGCATATTTTTAACTTAATATTTACCCGCTACGGCAGGAAGTGTTGTTTTTGCATTTCGGAAAAAATGTATTGTTTTATTATTTTTTAAATAAACTAAATATTTTTCAAATGGAGAAAAAAGCTTTAAGTTTTACCTAAAAGGTTTGTAGTACAGTAAAAAGTTCGATAAGTTACTTGATATTTATTTTTTATACATTTTATCATATTCTTAAACTTTAAAAACGATCTCCTGAAAAATCAAGTTTATTGATATATGACTTTATTGAAAAGAGTGAACGATATGTTTATAACTTGATCAAACTGTTCAATTAAATTCTAAAATAAATAAAATATTTTCCATAATCCGGGGTAAGTACCTACTTAAAATCCAAACAAATAAGCCTGATTGGTAATATTTCAAAGGACGAATACTGGAAGGGGTAAGAAGCCGTGTTGAGTGCTGGAAGGAGGCCGGGATAGAGCGACACTGGCCGAAGTAATTTCGGGACATAAGTAAAGCCGATAGCGAGAGAGAAGTCTCCCGCTCGCATTACCGCAAAGGAGGGATCGATTGTCGAGTGGGTACTGGAGGATAATAGAGAGAGGAAAAATACAGATGAAAGGAAGCAAAACGTATAGGGGAAATAGAGTTAGGAACGAGTTACACGGTCGAACGAGCGCATTTTCTTAGATACGTTCCATGAATGGAATGGCTGCTTTATCATTCTAATATAAATGTATGTATATTATTCGAGATATTTAACAAACCATTTCATTTTCTTTCTCGATACTGAAATATGATATACGTTGGCAAAATAACAAGTTAATCTCATTTGAAATACAATGTGGATACCATGGATTGAGTATCGAGCCAAAAACAGTATATGTACATTATGTTAATATACACACACACACACACACACACACACACACACACACACACACACACACACACACACACACACACACACACACACACACACAAACACACATTTTTATAACCATACTCAAACGTAGAATGTACGTATTTGTTAATTAACAATCCCTTAAAATTTTTGTAAATTTTTTTTATAATAATAATAGGTTACTTGTAGAAAAATGTTGCTATTAAAAATTTCATATTCAGATGAATTCATATTTATAATCAATAACTAACATTTACAGAATTATTTTGATAGGACGGTTTATATAATAAATAAACTGTAATGACAGAGGAGAAAAATGTTCTCTTGATAATGATAATATGCATGAAAACGCTTGAAAATGTCAAAACTGGACCGTTTTATGGGAAATATTGCATCATTAATCCATTAACAAACAGTATTTAAAATAAATTGTGAAAATTGGCAATATTATATTATATTTTCCAAGCAATGGCTTTAAAAATGGATAAAATATTTTCACATTTCACTTAATGCATCGTCATTACTTTTCTTTAAGATTCACATAAATTTACGTAGTTGCATTTAAAATATAAATTATTACCGAGTTGTATTACTCAGACAGGTGTGAGACAGCCATCAAGAGCTACATTAACAGTAATGGGATTTTGACAAATAATAATAGGCACGAACTTCCCTCATCTCCCCCAGCAGCAATAAAAACGAATGGCCACTAATTTATTTCCAATTGTAAGCTATGTGGGAGAAATTCTGGCCGCTGCGTTGCTTTGGGCTTAAAAACAGATTTCAATTCAAACTTTCCACGAAAATAAATTACCTCAACATAAAAGATATCAAAATTTTATCAATTATGCACTTTTATTCATATGTTGATATGCATATGAGAGAATTAGTTACAAATTTACACACACTGTTAATATTCTCATCTTTTAATTTTACACGAAAGAAGATGGAAGTCAGAGCATTTTAGGGCTTACGATCTGGCATTTGGCTAGACTAAATGATGATTTTATATACTTGTGTAAGGTTCACCATTTTGTCCATTATTGAACATCCGTATCGCTTCAATAAAACTATTAGTTATATGCTCTGTTATTGGATTTCTTCGTAAGTTGGTAGTAATTTTGATAGATGTGGAATTTTGCCATCAGATGAGAATTTGTTTATAAAATTATTTAGAGACAATTCTCACATATGTTTGATATTTCACATAACTTTGTTATGTTAATTTTATTTTGTCATCAAAAGAAAACTCATTTTTAGATTTTAGTTCATAATTCTACGTTACAGATGCCGTAGGTCGAGATGACGCAAGTAGGGAGAGCGGTGTTATGTATCATGCAATATACAGGAGTCTTAAGTCGAGGTAACAAAGGTCGGAGTCAGAGAATTGTTAGTTGAAGTAAATACCTTCTCTTATATAACCTGCCTGTCGTTTATTTCCCCGTGAAATAGTATTTTGCGTGTTTTGGACAGTGAGCGTTTCCTTCATAGTGTCGTGGGAGTCTTTAACGTGAGGCATAGAATCGTTAAAGTAGTACCTGTTGTATTATTAAGTATAAGTTCTCTTCTGCACCTGTCTTCTTTCAATTATCCACCCCTCTGAACAATGTTCTCAAGTCCCCTGTCGGAGTATTCTGTAAAGATCACACTGAACGAGGGTGGAGGGTTGATCAAATTATGCTGTTATTAAAAATGTGAAAATTTATATAAAGAAATTCCGAAAATATTATTACCTACGAATCAACGTTGTTAATTGAATTCTACGAATATACTGCAAAACACTGCCAACCGATATAATAATATTATTTTATAATTTTATTAAATTTAAAAATCAAACAATGATTTTAAGAGTCCACTAAATTGTATTTTATTATTGAAATCAAATAAAAATAAAATTTGTGATAATTTTTTCGCCTTGTTATGGCATTTTCAAACTTCTGACAGTAGTTGGAAAATGCCAAAATAAAGCGAAACAATAATTACAAATTAACATTTTAACGTGTATTTAATAATCATAAGAACAGTGTAGTAGACTGTAAAAATCAGTGGGGATATTTTTTTTCATAAAAAGAGAAATATTTATGTTTTTATTACTCACACAAATATTTCAATTTCATCCTATTTCTGTGAGTCTAAGCGGCTCATTATTAGAAATAGGTATCAAATTGTGATATAGTGGGTTCGAACTGAGAAACTCTGACTTAAGAGTCCGCGACACTAACCACGGGGCCCACAACCCGACTTATACATATTAAAATAAAACACTGATTTATGAGTCCACTTAATTGTATTTTATTATTAAAAACATTTTTTTTAATAAAATGGGTTTTAAAACTACCGTCATTTTATTTTTTACAAACTATTTTAAAACTACTGGCAGTTGTTTTAAAATGCCATAACAAGGCGAAACCTTTATCACAAATTTTATTTTTATGTGTCTTTAAAAATAAAATACAATTTTGTAGGCTCTAAAAATCATTGTTTGATTTTAATATTTAATATATATTCAAATGAAGTTCTATAAATTAAACGCCAAATCTAAAAATAATATAACTACAAATATCATGTATAATGCATAAAACCAGACCAATTTTGCCAAGCTGATAATAAAACAAACAAAAAAAAATCGACCAAAAATTTTATTTGTTTTTCGAACACATTAAATAATATGTTCAAATAAGAAAAAAAAATTATCAAAGGTAGGTCCTCGAATCTTTTACTAAATCACGTATCTATTATATTTGGGAATCTTTGGTTAACTTCTATTTATCAATGTCGCTCGCAAACGAATCTGTTAGACAGGTACTTGTATACTTTATTCAATCTCGTATTTATTTTAGTATCTATGGTAAACTTTTATTTTTCAAAATAACTCGCAAATAAGTCTTTCAGACCAGTATATTTTATTGAATCACGTATCTACTTAGGTGCCTTATATGGTTAACTTCTATGATTTAAAACCTGACAGGTGTCAATATCTGCGATTGTTGGGATTAGCAGTGTCTTCGTATTTTGTTCCAAAGAGAAAACTTGTATGAAACTTACACATGAACAGCCATAAATTATTAGGAGGGTAGCAATACCCCTGGGTTGATGAACTCACCGAAGATGGCTCCGAAAGCGAGAACTGTCGAACAAAGAAATTTCCCCAAAAGTCGTCTGATTTTGCTAGGCCTCCCTGCCTCCCCATCGCTGTAATATATCGGGTGATGGGAGCAGGTGCCTCTTCTGATACTTCGATCAATTTACCAAAATTCTGCAATAATAATAAAAGGAGGGAAGATACAAAAGTATTTCAGGACATACATGAGGCAGATTTGGCTCCAGCTATTTGTAAAATATTAGTAAATGCGTTTTTTTTTAATTGGCCTGGATGAGTATGTAAACGGGACACTCAGTTGTACGTTATAATAGCATGGAAGACGAGAATAATTTTACTTAATAATTGTAAAACTTTTTAATATAGGGATTTTTGAGTAAATTCGAATGAAATTCGAGATAAAATACTGTAAGTGGGATCAATGTCAGAAGTTCACATTTACTAAATAAATTTTTACTCTTTTAAAATCGTTTAAAACCTCTTGACTTTAACTTTTAAGTACAAAACAATTATTTAAAAAACCGTTGGTGGTGTTTGGATCGACTTAATGTTATTTTATTCATGTGTTTATATAATAAGCTTCTTGTAAAAACGGAATACATTGTCGGTGTAGGAAGCAATATATTTCGATCAACTTAAAATACTGGTCAAGATTTGTATCTCAAGGGGCAGATAGTGCTTTTCCTTGGTGAAAACGAAAAAAATACTATGTATTTTGTTGAAGTCTGAATTTTCGAAATTAAAACTACATGAAACTTTAAAGTAAATTGTAAATAAAACACTTTTTTACTAATTGTGTTGTATTTTGAACGACTAGTTTTGGAAGCTATAGATGCTTCTGAAACTAGTCGTAACAATATAACACTCAAATGGTAAAAAAAGTGTTTTATTTTAAATTTAATCTTATCTTACCACAAATTAAATGCCGAAACAATAAATATGACGAAACAATAATTATAAAACTGTAAATGAATCAGAATCATATGAGGTAAAGAGAGTAGAATATGGTAAGAAGTTGAAGGAGGGTACCACAACGAAAGGATAATATGACGGATTTTTACGATTACAATGTTTTACCATATATTAATAATTCAAGTGGTCCTTGAAAGTCATCAGTTATTGGTTCCATAGCCTTGCCGCTTAGACAGAAGAGGGATTATTTTTTGACATCTCATCAAAGTTGAAGAAAAATATGGAAGTATGGGCATTTACGGGGCTGACGACCGTTTTATACTGGTTTATATATGAACCAATTTCGAAAATTTGTTCTTGAATCACTAAAAGTTCACTAGAGACATCTTTTGGTGAGATGAAAAGAACCTTTTAAAATAATGAAAATAATCACATACATGACAAACGCCAGAAAATATAATTTTCATTTTTAATATTTTAGCTTATAATTTGACCAGTTAATTTATTTTCAACATTTTGAGTGTGTCCAAATACATGTTCACAAATCTGGATTATCTCCAATCATAGGAGTTATCATATTATTTTTTGACACATAATCAAAGATGAAGAGGTAATACATACTTTTCTCGAATTGAACACATTTTCCTTAAAGTTATAGGGTACTAGATTTCCAAAAAGTTAGGTTTTTAGTTTTTTCAGTCCCAAATTAAAAAAAGACATAAATAACATTTAATGGAGGCTAAGAAAACTCAGAATTGAAAAGAAATGGATTTGGATTTAGAAAAAGATACTTTATTTTATTAGTTCTATTTAAAATTCTATAGCCACTGGACCACTCGTATATCTATAACGGTAAATCTTTTATGACTTCAATGCATCTCATTTGTGAGAGCTGTTTTTTTTATCTCTATTTTTGTTATCTGTTTGTAATTCTAAAGTTGAAAAACGAATGGTTTTCTCACGAAAGAACCTTATCGTGTATTTTCACTTAAGCCTTTGAAAGATCACTAAAATTACATCCATATTTTATGGCTCTCGTAAAACTATTTTATGAACAGTAAATCATTTTTGATGTCAATATTTTCTAAAAATGTTAAATTAATTAAAAATTCTTGCAAGACGTCATTTTTAAATCCTGTCCGGAAAATCCGTTATATTTATATACGTACAATATATATATATATATATATATATATATATATATATATATATATATATATATATATATATATATATATATATATATATATATATATATATATATATATATATATATATATATATATATTTATATATATATATATATATATATATATATATATATATATATATATATATATTTATATATATATATATATATATATATATATATATATATATTATATATATATATATATATATATATATATATATATATATATATATATATATATATATATATATATATATATATATATATATATATATATATATATATATATATATATATATATATATATATATATATATATATATATATATATATATATGTATATATATGTAAATATATATATATATATATATATATATATATATATATATATATATATATATATATATATATATATATATATATGTATATATATGGAAAAACTAAGCTATGAACTTATAACCGATGTTCACGACAGAGCTATAGACGGTTGATTTCATTTATATTTTATTTCAGCCTATTTTATGTTATTTTGATGGATAATGTATATATAATGGATAATGTGACGGTTCTGTCAGTTTCAAACCCAGGTAGACCAATGGACGCTCTCGTAGCGGGCGGTTTACCCCCCACTCCCGCGCTGGGTCCGACGAGCAGACGCTATAAAAAGTGAATACGAAATTTACGAAACACGAGTATTATTTTATCCACAGCAGTTTCCAACTCGACCGCAAGGGAGATAACGTACCAAGTACGTAATGGAGTATAATAACATTATGGTAGCAAGCTCAGTGCCATTTCCAAAACATTCTCGAGTTTCGTATCGGATGATTGATGACCTTTGACCTCCACTTTCCCCTTACCCCTCCTTCTCCCCCCACCCCCGCAGCCAATTTGTCATCCTACAGCAGAGGACTTCAACAAAACATTCAATAAGCCGCCGCAATCTTTTTTTGGATTTGAATTATTTTTCAGACAGGCCTCCACTGGTTTTATAACATTTTGAAATATCAGCAAAAGGTTAAACGTCAACATTCACATTGTTATAATTATACAATAAAAAGGGCGTAAATTTATCTATTTTTGCATTCGTGCTATTTTTACTCGCACATTTTCCTACAATTCGTGAAAATTCTGGTTTTATTTTCGATACAGTAGGCACCAAAATAGGTTGTAACTAAAATAATTCAATATTATTGTATCGAAAAACTGAAACCATAAATCTATATTCATATATTTGTTTAATTAGCTTATATTACACAAATATGAACTATTATTTACACTTAACTAACATCAAATGTATATGTATATATATATATATATATATATATATATATATATATATATATATATATATATATATATATATATATATATATATATATATATATATATATATATATTTATATAAATTTATTTATATTTACATCTTTTTACAGTAAACCAAACCTTTATTTTTTAATTCTTTCAGACTCTTTTCATTCTTCATACATTCAGGCAGCTCATCATACATTTTCAAACCCTCAAACATTAAACAATTTTGTGACTTGGTTTTTTTCAACAACGGTAGTCTTATTCTACATATCCTTATTTCTAGAAATCTAATCTAATACAGTGCCAATATAACCATGCATCTAATGCAGTACCTACCCAAATCATCTATGAACAAGGATAGAGAAAAATGATGGTTGCTTATTTACATATGTAAACGAAATATTTTTTATAAAAAAATTGTTTGCATTTAGTTGTTTTCTGCGAAGATGCAAAAGGCACTTTTATTCCAATAAAATACAATCCAATGATTTGATACTCAAAATATTATGACACTTAAGTTACTACAATTTTTTTCAGTCAATTTACTTATTATGACAAGAATATTTATCGGAACTGATAGTAAAATTATGTATCGGAATCTCAAAATCATTACTAAAGAAGTATCATATTTTGAATAAATCCGTGTAAATCGGATCAATAAAAATACCCAAAATACGGTCCTGAGCGTTTTATACGAAGCTTTTCTTTATTTATTTATTTAAAGCTCAACGTAACCAATTACACATAACATTATAACAAATTACATTAATGTGCACTTATTGAGTTTTCCAGTGCCGAGGGCACATTTTACAATACTTACATATTTAAAAAAAGGATAATTGTCTATGAAATGCAGTCAAATAAGACATGGCCGAATGCTGCAATATACTCCTGTAATCCAATTACAGGAGTTATTTTTCATATTATTTTTTGACATCTCACCAATAGATGTCTCTAGTGAAGTTCTAGTGATTCATGAACAAGGTTTCTAAATTGGTTCATATATATAGAACTTCCAAGAATTTGAGAAGTGTGGTTGTCAATAATGGGTAGAATTGGTGAATGTTACACGTGTGTAAAGTGATCACTTAAACCAGCCTATGACGGTCGTAAGCCCCGTAAATGCCCAGACTTCCATATTCTTCTTCATCTTTGATGAGATATCAAAAAATAATATGAAAATAACTCCTGTAATTGGAGATAATCCAGATTTTGTGAACAAGTATTTGGGCACACTCAAAATGTTGTAAAGATGAAGAAGATTAAATATTCTATTACATTCATATTCTTCTTCATCTTTGATGAGATGTCAAAAAAAAACATTTTATTAAATTTACCCAACTGACATTTAACATTTTCATATTCTGTTGATTCTCTATATTCTAGCTGACTAAACTCGTGTCCAGCGTGATTTTAGTGAAATATACTTATATACGCTAGCGACATCCTGTAACGTATTACAACACTCCACCAAAGACGCAAACCTAGTGAAAATTATGATTTCAACTTGTAAACCGCTTTTCATAGTGTAAATATTTAGAACATTAGAAAATAAATCATAAATGTAATGGCCCTACCGCTTTTATTTTTTTTTTTAATATTATCTTAAATTACCGTTCTTCATTAAAATTGTGCAAACATTTACATACAAAGTAAATATCCAAAATTATCTTTCAATAAACTATAAAGGCGCGTTTATTTGCTGAAATAATGACTTTTGGGTAATACTGATTCCACGTTTTTAAGTTTAATTGCCGACTGTACCAAAAAGAAAAATTAAATTGTGCTTTAATTTATTTTAAGCTTAATTAGTATCTGAAACGTCGAACCTTTCTTTTAATGTTAATTTCAAAAAAAAATATTTATTAACTTTAATCCTAATTTATGGTTCCTCCTCCGTGGTTAGCGTGTTTAGCTACGTTTCTGGAGGTCCCGGGTTCAATTCCCAGGGGGGGTTGAATATAAATATTTTTGATTTTTACTCTTATATTTATTTAATATTATCCCTGAAGCACAGGAGTAATCACCTTGCCTTCATGCAAGTCAACAATCAAGATAACACTGATTCAATACGATGCAGTGCCTTATTCACCATTGGGTGCGGATAAGCGTTAGAAGAAGAAATCACCTTTGTAAAAGTTGAATTTAAAATAATAATTTAATGAAGTTACATTTACACACTTTTATAAAAACTAAAGAAGTCTTGATTATTCATTTTTTATGTTCTATTACTTTTAATTTCAGGTAATCGAAAAAATATTGTTTTATTTTAATATCTGATAGCTCTTTTAGTGAGTACTTGAATTGTTTTTGTAACAGATCTCTTGTTATCAAGTGGACCCTATCTCGGAGGCTGTGTCATGATTTGATTACCTAAC